>NW_019386116.1:49751-58063 GCF_000671375.1 Centruroides sculpturatus
AAGTAGTTCGGCTGCCCGATGACGTTTTACGTATTATAGGAGTTATTTTTACCGTTGTTTACGGATACTGCCACAATTTTTATAGGAATCATAACTATAGGAAACGGTTTTATAGGGGGATCTACTGTAATTTACACTAAAAGTTAAATTAGATGTACAATTTTTACGACAATTTCACATTTATCGTCAACTGTAATTAAAGTTTTTGTACTGAATGTTCAATTTTGTGTTCATTAACATATATCGAAATAATAATCTGATATCTTTTTAAATTAACACATTTTTAAAATTAGTTGTCGTAAATTAATCAATCGGATGAATGGAATTTTCTTTCGTGTTCTTCTAGTGCAACCTCGTCTGAAAATTGTTCACGGCACAACGGACATTCAAATTTACTTTCTTCAACGTCCATTTCCAAGAAGAATTCCACTTGTGAAGATCTTTCAATTCGTCCAATTCCTAAATCGACTTCAACGTTTCCAAGAAATTCTTCACTTCCTTTTGGAGTTAAAACAGTTTCTTGTGAAGAAATTTCTTCAAATTCCATTGACTCTGCTGTTTGAGAACTTGTCGATGGTTGTTCAAATGCTTCTTGCTGCTGTTTTTGAACATCTTGTTTACTTTTCTGAAAGTAAATAACATATCTGTACACAATGTACTGAAATATAAATTGATTTCAGATAATTATTTACTGTATTATGTATGTAATTCTTTAAGTCTTAACAGCTTTTTTCATATCATTATAGTTATATACCAATAATAGAATATATGTTTAAAGTTTATTCCTAAAATATATTTGTAAACTTACCTCGAAGCAAGTTTGTGTTTCCGCTTTTGGATGAAACTTTTTCTGGTGTCTCTTCAATTGAATTTTCAATGTAAATGTTACGTTGCAAATATTACATGAGTATGTCGGCTTTCCGGTGTGAGTTCTCATATGACGTGTTAAATCAATGGGAGTGGAAAACATTACTCCACAAATACGACATTTAGGGCTTGTGATCTTCGGGTCTTTTAGTGAAATCTAATTTCATAATAATTTATGAAATAATTATTAACAATACATTAGAGCATGCAACACATAAGAACAT
The DNA here is from genome assembly GCF_000671375.1 of Centruroides sculpturatus. Classification (NCBI taxonomy): domain Eukaryota; kingdom Metazoa; phylum Arthropoda; class Arachnida; order Scorpiones; family Buthidae; genus Centruroides; species Centruroides sculpturatus. The sequence goes on from NW_019386116.1 coordinate 50,843, forward strand.
TAACGATGATTACAGTTATTTATTTATATTATTGTTTTAATATTTGTTTCTGTAAATTAGCGCAGTTACATTAAATATTGTTTCGAAAATAAATTAAATGTTTTATATAATCTTATAAAATGTTATTGTGTGTATTACTTTTATAACTTATCGCTTTGAANTAATGGAAATTTTTAAAAGGAAAGAAAACATCAATGCCCGGATTCACAAAAAATGAGAAACCGTTTAAATGCGAATTCTGCGGAAGACGTTTTACATGGAACAGCAATTTAACGCGGCATCTGAAATTGCATTCGAAGGAAAAGCCTTTCAAGTGCAATTGCAATGGCTGTAAATGGAGCTTTAAACGGGAAGATGAATTAGAACGACACCAGTTCTCATGGCATGGTGAAGAGATTTTATCTAAAGTAAACATTACGATAAGTTTTTATATTTTCATTTTAATATTTCGATTCCCAAAGCGATCAGTTATAAAAAAAAACAACCACAATAAAAGCTAATAGAATTATACAAAACACTTAATTTATTTTGTAAACAATATTCAATGTTACTGTGCTAATTTACAAAAACATGTGAGCCGCCAGAAAGGTCGGAAACCGTCGACTCTCCCTTTTCGGCAACAGGTCGTTAAACCTACTCACGTGTCAAGATGGCTAAATTTCGAATGCGGTCCCGAAGGGTCGGGATGCTTTTTGTCAGGTCGAGTAGAGGAGGTAAGAGGGGTCGTCGACGTGGCGTAGGCGATATACGAGTAGACAACACCATTTAACAATGAGAACAACAATTTATTAGACTAACGAAAAGGAAAAAAAATTAAAAAATACAAAAATCTAACATCAGGGAAGTGAATTTAGTTCACTAGCTCCTAACTCGCGGAGAGAGAGTTTACATTGAATTGTTTCATACCTCTAGTTTACTTCCACGTAGGCACAGAGTTCGACGCACAAATTTAAAGGTAAAGTTTCCCGGAGACTTAATCCTTTTAGATCGTAGATGTGAGACGCCCCCGAGGAGGGGGAAAGAAGTCGCTTTTATAGCTTCGGACTGGGAAAATCAGTCATGTGATCACCTATTGTGAGAGGTAGGGTTGGTCCTGCAGGTGTGGAGGTTAAAGTTGTTCCCGGGACCCAAAACAAAATAACGAATTCGGACTTTAACTATAAACTCTTTTGTTTTGCAGCAGAGGAATAACATTGTTCGAGGGTTGAATGTTTATATTAATTAAGTAACTCATTACTGGATTTCTCTAACAGTAGTTAACTTTAAATAATTTATATCCATATAATGATACGCTTCACGTATTTGGAATGTCTGATACCCGTAAGAATGCTGCATAACGTCCACATATTAGAGAAATTGCGGCCGACGTGAAAACGTATACGTCGGACGTTCAGCGGCGCTTTCCTGTGAGCCTAGAAGTTTGACAATGATGTTTGGATAGTCAGTGGAGTCATGCTCGACATTCCAGACACCATTGCCAAACTTCCAAGCCTTTAGGAGAGCGGCGCCGAACGTCCGACGTACAAGTTTTCGCGTTTAAAACTTCGGCCTTAACCTCGCTATTATAACCGATTGAAAAGGCCCGTATGGTCGAAATGAATTCTGGCTTACTAATAATAGTATAAGTGTTAGACAAGTTGTGGGAAGTACGTAGAGAAGAATCGAAGAATAAGAACTCGTGAACTTGCAACAAAAGTGTTAATATTTAAAATTAATGCCGCGTTCGAGATTAAACAAGTCTTCATAAGTAAGCACTGTCTTGATTGGTTGAAAGCAAACACGTGTAGAAAATAGCAGAAAGTCAAATGAAGAATACCTGGAAAGTATTAACCAAAATTTACAATGGTATCCTGGGTGTCACGCTCAGAAAAACCAAACAGCTATGGGACTGTTACAAAAACTTTTAAAAAAAATAGCCATAAAAGAACAGTCACAAAAAACAGTTTGTTACCTTCCACACATAAACAGTTTATTATGCACAATTTACAGTGTTTGGATTGTGTATTGTATTAAAACATGTTATTTTTAATTTAGTTTATCCACTTCTCAAAAATGGTAAATAATGATAGTTGATATGCTAGTATTCTGCAAACAATTGTAAATGTTCTGGAGCTTTAACTGACAGTTAAAAAAGTTCAAAGGATAAGCATTTTCCACGGGGAATATAAAGTCTTACCCTCAATTATAGTCGACCCCCTATAATTATGATTCCTATATAACTGCGAAAAAATTGTGACGGTATCCGTAAAAAAAGGTAAAAAAAACTCCTATAATTACGTAAAACGTTATGGGGCAGCCGAACTACTTTTCCGCCGTCCATAGGCCACGCTACGGAGAGATTTCTATCGTCTGGATAGTATTAGGGGAGATCGGGGCAACTTCGGCATGCGGGGCAAGTTTGTCAAGCGCTTTTTTAAAAAAACAAATTAAAAGGAGACTTTGGTTATAGGTTAGGCAGTTGAGTTTTATTGGTGGCTNATAACTTTTAAGCCATAAGGCTTCCAAATAGGGGTCCAGTTTCAAAAAAGTCGAAAAATTTTCCTTAAAGTGTCCACTACCGGTGCGTTTACCTTAATTGCATTTTATTTCTGTTTTCTCGTGTGGCTTTTGGCTTAGTTCAGATATTTTAGTTCTTACATTCGTATTATTCGTCATATTCTAAAGTGTATAATAAGTATCGTATTTTATGCATTTTGGCATTTTACTCTCTTCAAGTAGCAAAAAAAAATATTGTTTCATTATTTCTGGATTCTTGTAGATCTTCACTTTGCAATAAAGGAGATATTTTTATCACAAAACAACTCTCGAATAATGGAACTTATTCGTGAAACTGCCAAATATGAAACCATAAAACAATTGAATTGTAAGAAGAAGGATGGGGAAAAATTTTCTGTAACTTTAGATGAATGGACTAGCAAGAAAAATCGCAGATATTTGAATATTATCTTTTTATGTATTGTATTGTTTATTTTTTATGTTAGAATAAATTTACTAATTTTTATGGTACTATATATATTATATTGAAGCAATATTTTAAGCATCTGTGAGGAACCGGGTTCGATAAAGTTAAATCATCGAACGTTTAACGGCTATAAGTTAGTATAACTTATTCTCTAAGGATTGGTGATGTTCAGTATTTCAATTGTTTTTCCTGACACCAGCTAAGATAAAACTTTCACGTCTTACCTCGCGATAATAAATTAGTTTCCGAGTCTAAGGAACTTAGATACTTAAGTAAAGGATTCGGCATATAAATAATACAAAAGAAGACCAACTTAAAATTAAACAAACCAAAATTTTATGCAAATAAAAGTGAAAACAAAATTCTGCTTATTATTTAAATAATATTTAAAATTTTTATATGTTAGAAATATACATATTACAATATCTCAATATTAATATTTTGACTTGGAAACATTTAGTCGACTCGTTGTTCANCAATTGAATTGTAAGAAGAAGGATGGGGAAAAATTTTCTGTAACTTTAGATGAATGGACTAGCAAGAAAAATCGCAGATATTTGAATATTAATTAACGTACAGTACACCATTTTTTGAAAAAGATTTTAATTTAAGATTAGTTTTCGTAGCTAGTTCTTGTGTTCTAAAAGAATATTAATTAATTAAAAAGATTTTGTTTTTTTATCCGTTCACTTTTAAATATAAAGAATTCGTTATACGTTGTGAAATAATTTAATAACTTTTGTAAATTTCTATATCCGATCTAGTCAGTTATATCCAATTGTTTTCCGTCTATAAAATTTAATTCGTGAATTTTTTTGCTAGTAAAATATACTCGATACTTTTTAACAGAATCTATATAAATAATATAGATACTGTTAAAAATATAGATACTGTAATATAGGACTGTGTAATGTTTTTATGACCGACTGTCGATAAATAATTTCATGATCTTTCATTGAAATGCTTCAAAATCTATTAGAATCGCATTTTACAATTTTATTTTAACAATAAATTTAATTATCAAATGTTTTTAACAATTAATTAATTTTTATAAGTGAGTAGGTGTCAGATTTTCTAATTCACTTTATGAACTGATTTTTGTTTTGATTATAATAATGTTCTATCTGAATTATTTTATAGATCTGAAAAAATTAAAGCATGACAATTGTATGAAATAATATAATACCGAAATTATATTATTTTTACATTAATATCAGATGTCAATTAAATAAAGATTACAAATAATTTATTGTGTTTAGAAATTATTCTACAGATGTTATATAGATTTGTAGATATTCTACAGATCTATTAAAAAGTGTTTCTTCTCAATTCTTTATCGTAAATTAAATGTTTTCCTGCAACTATGATGTTTGTTAAATGTGTTTTATAGACGAGAATAAATAAAGCATTATAGTTTATTATTGCTTAAATCATTTCTTTCGATAATATCGGTAAAGAAATCGTTATTATTTTAGCATTTGATATTGAAATTACACTTTCAAATTTATTTCTACAGTCAGCCAGTGGAAGTGATGATGGAGAAACTTGTCTTACTTTTAATATAATGCAGATTTTTTATTTATAAAGTTGTCAAAATTAGTTTGATATGTCAAGTGTATGACGTAAGTTTTCCTTCTCTACAATTATTATATATAAAAGAAAATACGTATAAATAGAAATAACACCAGTAAAAATATAGAAAGATAACAATAAAACAAAAATATTAATATTATTAAAGATTTTATACGAACGTGTTTATAACAAGTTAATCGAAAGTAATAAAGTATAAATTGTGTTTATACACGTACAGATTTAGAAACAGAATATAACAGTAAGGCTAAGACTTCACTACCGTAAAAACGGCGTAAAAACCCCTCGCCGTAAAAGCTTTTAATCACGTGACCCTGATATCCTACGCCTGAGCAGGCCGTAAAACCAGCGTAAAAGCGAGTTGAGCTATGTTCAACTTTCGACGCGAATACGGCCGTAAAGAGGTACTTTCCACCAATCAGAAGTCAGTGAAATCTAGGTCATCGCGACATGAGCTAAAATGGCGGAAAACTACTTTTTGTGTACGTTCTCTCGTGGATACCCTAGAATAGATCCGGAAAGATTTATCGAAAGTATTCGTGTATCTATTACATGAGATAACCCGATTATAATAATGGATACCCCAGGAAATCCTTCAATTTAGAGGAGTATATAATAAAAAAGCTAAGCTTATAAGTACTGTATATTATCTTAATAATACGATAATAAAAGTTAGTATATTAACGAAACGATATTATTTTTACTACATTTGTAATTATAGTACAGAAAATACTCGTAGAATATAATCATTGTCTTTATATCGATATATCACGTATACAACCCTGTTCAGTTTCTACCAATTCACGTGCGCAGAANTGGAAGAAAACCTTTCAATCAGCCGTAGTCCGTAAACTTGACACGTGTCGGGCTGTGATTGGAAGGACTCGTAAGAAATCAGATTCCTAAAGAATGGAACGTATCTATAATCTTATAGGGGGTCGACTGTATATGCACATAATTCTTAATCGGAAATCGTTCATTTTACCGCAATAACTTTCAAGAAATTTTTGATAGTTACAATTTATTCAACTAACTTTGGCACCTTGTTTTTGATGTACAGTGGGTGATCGGTTAACGAACAGATCGGTTAACGAACAAATCGGATAACGAACACTTTCGCGAAAAATTTTTATGATCGGACAACAAACATATGTTCGGATAACGAACACTTCACTGAACAAACACAAGAAGCGACGTAAAATAACGAATACCGATTGGTCTTCCTTTGTCTTCAGGCAACAATTCGAAACTTTTCGGAGCGCGGGAGACGTCGACATCGACGTTCTACCCAGTATATACTGATCGGATAGTATTCCCCCGAACTTTGAAACTCTCCCTTGTAATTCCAGCCTTTTGTATTTCTGACAGAAACAATTCTTTTACGTTTTCTTCTGAAAATGCGGATTTATGCCGATATCTGCTATTAAAGATCTTTTGAAGAAGTAGGAAGATGTCAGAACAACGGTCTTAAAATGGCATCCAAACCAAGTTGAGGTTAATAGGCCTAGGGATCTCTACAATTACAATGCTATTAGTTACTTCTGAAAAATCATGAAGAAGACAGAAAAGCAATCGACATTGGACAGATTCTTTAACCACCACAAACAAAAAAAAACATGACTAATAAAAATGCAAGACCGTGTATATATGTATTTTTATTATTACATATGAATAAACGTAGTAAAAAAGTATATACTTTTTTTATTTTTGGGGTCTCCAGAACGAATTAATCAAATTCCCATAGAAACCTATGGTAAATCGATAATCGGTTAATCGGTCCAAGACTTTGTTCGCTATCCGAACAATTCGGATAGCGAACAAAGTCTTGGAACGAATTATGTTCGTTAACCGATCACCCACTGTACTTACATTTATTATCTTGTTTGATAATACCAAACTAAAGACTTACCGAATACCAATTATTGCTGATTTTAATATTGACTTATCCTTGATTTCAATCTTAAAAAAGTCTATAGATAAATATATTCACTCGTTAATTGACAAGGATTTATCCTGTCAACAGTCAGCTGATTATCAACTGATAAACGGTCTGTTACTAACAACAGCCAAAAACACTGTTCCTGCCGAACCATACCGATTACAAATTCATATATAATTGGAACGCTGTATAAAAGTATAGAAACATTTAAAAACCTACAAATATTCTATCAAAAGTTTGAATTGTGTTTAATTTTTTATGCTGGTTGTTGTTTCTCTATGTGTGTTATAATGTTTTTGTATTTTGTTTTTTACACTTGATGGTTTATGTCGTAAATAAAGTAAAGTAAACAACTATTTTCAAACAGTACAGAGATAAAATGGCCAGAAATGTTCAATTCGTTAAACGAAAATTTTATCAATTAAAGTTTATCTATTAAACAAATACAAGAAAAATTAATTCTTTTGTGGATGTTTAGGTGTTTGGTTTTGGTGAAGCAATAAAAATGAAAGAATAACTTTCGAAATTTTGTCTCGTTCAAATATTATGAACTTTCCATCAAATACAGTAGATCCCCCTATAAGACGGTAGATACGTTCCGTTCTTTATGAATCAATTTTGTAGGAATCATAGTTTACGGACTACGGCTGTTTGAAAGGTTTTCTTTCATAAAATTAATCGATTCTAGACTAATTCGACTCAACATTTCCAAAATACGTATATTTTTTTG
>NW_019386116.1:63372-75658 GCF_000671375.1 Centruroides sculpturatus
CACAGTGTTCTTGTTCTTTATAGTAAAGACTGTCAAATTCTGCAAGTTGTGAAAAATAAAAACGATTTCATCTTGAATATAATCATTTCTATATTCCTTGTCCACTACTGGTGCAAATGCCTGTCCATTACTAAATATCTCAATTTTTTCAATGTCCACTACTGAAACATTTTCAACCTTACAAAATAAATTAAATTAAAATGTATTCGACGAGATTGACATAATTAAAATCCTTACAGTGAGTGAAGAAAGATTTTGTCTAACAGACAATATAACTTTTAAGCCATAAGGCTTCCAAATAGGGGTCCAGTTTCAAAAAAGTCGAAAAATTTTCCTTAAAGTGTCCACTACCGGTGCGTTTACCTTAATTGCATTTTATTTCTGTTTTCTCGTGTGGCTTTTGGCTTAGTTCAGATATTTTAGTTCTTACATTCGTATTATTCGTCATATTCTAAAGTGTATAATAAGTATCGTATTTTATGCATTTTGGCATTTTACTCTCTTCAAGTAGCAAAAAAAAATATTGTTTCATTATTTCTGGATTCTTGTAGATCTTCACTTTGCAATAAAGGAGATATTTTTATCACAAAACAACTCTCGAATAATGGAACTTATTCGTGAAACTGCCAAATATGAAACCATAAAACAATTGAATTGTAAGAAGAAGGATGGGGAAAAATTTTCTGTAACTTTAGATGAATGGACTAGCAAGAAAAATCGCAGATATTTGAATATTAATTAACGTACAGTACACCATTTTTTGAAAAAGATTTTAATTTAAGATTAGTTTTCGTAGCTAGTTCTTGTGTTCTAAAAGAATATTAATTAATTAAAAAGATTTTGTTTTTTTATCCGTTCACTTTTAAATATAAAGAATTCGTTATACGTTGTGAAATAATTTAATAACTTTTGTAAATTTCTATATCCGATCTAGTCAGTTATATCCAATTGTTTTCCGTCTATAAAATTTAATTCGTGAATTTTTTTGCTAGTAAAATATACTCGATACTTTTTAACAGAATCTATATAAATAATATAGATACTGTTAAAAATATAGATACTGTAATATAGGACTGTGTAATGTTTTTATGACCGACTGTCGATAAATAATTTCATGATCTTTCATTGAAATGCTTCAAAATCTATTAGAATCGCATTTTACAATTTTATTTTAACAATAAATTTAATTATCAAATGTTTTTAACAATTAATTAATTTTTATAAGTGAGTAGGTGTCAGATTTTCTAATTCACTTTATGAACTGATTTTTGTTTTGATTATAATAATGTTCTATCTGAATTATTTTATAGATCTGAAAAAATTAAAGCATGACAATTGTATGAAATAATATAATACCGAAATTATATTATTTTTACATTAATATCAGATGTCAATTAAATAAAGATTACAAATAATTTATTGTGTTTAGAAATTATTCTACAGATGTTATATAGATTTGTAGATATTCTACAGATCTATTAAAAAGTGTTTCTTCTCAATTCTTTATCGTAAATTAAATGTTTTCCTGCAACTATGATGTTTGTTAAATGTGTTTTATAGACGAGAATAAATAAAGCATTATAGTTTATTATTGCTTAAATCATTTCTTTCGATAATATCGGTAAAGAAATCGTTATTATTTTAGCATTTGATATTGAAATTACACTTTCAAATTTATTTCTACAGTCAGCCAGTGGAAGTGATGATGGAGAAACTTGTCTTACTTTTAATATAATGCAGATTTTTTATTTATAAAGTTGTCAAAATTAGTTTGATATGTCAAGTGTATGACGTAAGTTTTCCTTCTCTACAATTATTATATATAAAAGAAAATACGTATAAATAGAAATAACACCAGTAAAAATATAGAAAGATAACAATAAAACAAAAATATTAATATTATTAAAGATTTTATACGAACGTGTTTATAACAAGTTAATCGAAAGTAATAAAGTATAAATTGTGTTTATACACGTACAGATTTAGAAACAGAATATAACAGTAAGGCTAAGACTTCACTACCGTAAAAACGGCGTAAAAACCCCTCGCCGTAAAAGCTTTTAATCACGTGACCCTGATATCCTACGCCTGAGCAGGCCGTAAAACCAGCGTAAAAGCGAGTTGAGCTATGTTCAACTTTCGACGCGAATACGGCCGTAAAGAGGTACTTTCCACCAATCAGAAGTCAGTGAAATCTAGGTCATCGCGACATGAGCTAAAATGGCGGAAAACAACTTTTTGTGTACGTTCTCTCGTGGATACCCTAGAATAGATCCGGAAAGATTTATCGAAAGTATTCGTGTATCTATTACATGAGATAACCCGATTATAATAATGGATACCCCAGGAAATCCTTCAATTTAGAGGAGTATATAATAAAAAAGCTAAGCTTATAAGTACTGTATATTATCTTAATAATACGATAATAAAAGTTAGTATATTAACGAAACGATATTATTTTTACTACATTTGTAATTATAGTACAGAAAATACTCGTAGAATATAATCATTGTCTTTATATCGATATATCACGTATACAACCCTGTTCAGTTTCTACCAATTCACGTGCGCAGAAGTATTTACTTTCGACACTTTGGGCAGCACCGTCGCCGTAAAAACTTCGCCCTAGCCGGACCTTCACCGTAATCCCAGCGCAAACGCAAATAGGTCACGTGATTAAAAGTTTTTACAACCAGGGGTTTTTACGCCGTTTTTACGGTAATGGAGTCTTAGCCTAACTTAAGATATTACGAAAACACCAAAAATATGGCGTTATTTCTACGAAGTATAATATAGTAACAAATCTTGCTGAAACAGATAGCTCAGAACCTTATAGTGTTATTTATCAAGTGGATAAAAGCAATGAAATCTCCTCGAGAGTTCGAACCTTACCAACAAGCTGGTCACATGGAGTTATTAGAGGAACAGCATTTGTTAGAAAATAGTCTTTAAACATTTTTTTTAAATCTCCATGTCATTCGTTGCTTTACCTTAAAATTCCGTAAATCCGTACTGTAATACAGTAATACTATGATGGAAATTTGATAGACATTCAAGTTTCAAAGTTTTGTAAATATATATTTTTTCAACAGGAACAATTGCTTCTTTGTATTGTATTGATAAAAATATTAACGCTGCTATTGTCTTTTCTTAAAAAAGAGAATATATTGAAACAATAATTTAAACATTTGGGAAAAACCCGGTTCGATAAAATTTAACTATCGAACGTTTAACGGCTGTAAGTTAGTATAACTTATTCTCTAAAAATGGTGATGTTCAGTATTTCAATTGTTTTTCCTGACACCAGCTAAGATAAAACTTTCACGTCTTACCTCGCGATAATAAATTAGTTTCCGAGTCTAAGGAACTTAGATACTTAAGTAAAGGATTCGGCATATAAATAATACAAAAGAAGACCAACTTAAAATTAAACAAACCAAAATTTTATGCAAATAAAAGTGAAAACAAAATTCTGCTTATTATTTAAATAAAATATTTAAAATTTTTATATGTTAGAAATATACATATTACAATATCTCAATATTAATATTTTGACTTGGAAACATTTAGTCGACTCGTTGTTCAAGGTTTTAGTTGAGGCAGTAATTTGTTCTTTGTTTTTTAGACAGAAGTTATTATTCTAGGGAGCTCTGGCACAAAGTTTATGTATAGGTAGGAATGATTAAGGGAGCCCGAAAAATAGCGCGAATTGCGTTTTTATACCAAAATTATTCTACAATGGGGAGATAAACTTTTGTCATCTGACCAAGATAAAGTTAGGTTGAAAATTAATCAGAGGATATTATAATTTTTCTGAAGTAAGTAACCTTGTGGAAAAGAAAGTTGAATTGTTTTGCATTCTCTTAAAAGTTAGAAAAATGTACACTTTATTGTACAAAATATTACCTTGGTTTTGTATAAATTTTGTAGAATAAATTAAGTTAATATTCAAATTTTCACACGCTTATACATATCAATTTATATTAATAATATATTTTATTTTGCATACCTCGGTTCCATAATAATGTGTCCAAGATATAAAATAAATAATTTTTTTGTTCAAGCAAAGAAACTAATCCAGATTCGTATTTAAATATCAACAAGTTACGTGAATTTGAAACACTGAAAGTAAAACCTGTTTATCCCTCATTACTATATTTAACTTTTCTTTTTTATTGTGTTTAATTTACAGCCATACATAATTTAGTGCTTGTTTCAAAGCTGAACACATCGTGAAACTAAATGGATATTCTACTGTATATTTTTAAATTACTCGATATATTGCTTTAACACCTGTATATTGATGATTCTTTTGTAGGGTATAGAGGGCAAAATGGATTTCTTTCCTTTGCACAATTTTTGTATAGACCGGAGAAATTCTATCGTTGGATTTATATTAAACTCATCGACATTCTAGTGAATGGTTTCTTACGAACGACACTTAATATGTCTTCATTTTAATTGTATTTAAACAAAGATAAAATGAAAAAAGGTATGTGCTTGAAGATTAAGAAAAACTCAATTTAAATGTGACAAACTGTTTATTTGCAGTTTTCTGCTTCTCGTTAGAAAATTTCAAAATATACTTTTTGTACCGATTTTAGATTAATTTTAATAAATGCTTTTTGAAAAAAAATATTTTTACTCTGATTGTTTTACTTTAAAATATTCTTACAAGAGCTTATATTAATTGCATAATAAGTAACAAATTTCTCACTAAAATATTAATATAATATGAAACATCAGGATCCCCTTTCTGTTTCTGTATGTAACTCGACCAATTCAGGAAAAGAAAAAGACAGATCTTCGACATTTAACACGACACCGATTTCTGATCCCAATTGCGATGTTCGTTCTTGAAACTTACATTATTTACTCATTCCTTCGTCGCTTTAATTTTATAAATTTTCATTTTGTTTTTCTTCTATAATGAACATTTTTTAAACACATTTAAAGAGAGGTTCGGACCCTGATTGCAGTCTTGCATTATGTTGAAATTTATTAAGTAGAAGCAAAAGTATCTCTTATCCAGTAAAAACAATGGAAAATTTTTAATAAAGAAGTTTATAGAGTTTGCTCGTGTCTTTTTCTTTGTCACAAAATTAATTTCCTGCTAACATGTACAGTACGTTTTACATTTAATTCTGCAACGCAAAAAGGGCCTATGTAATTTCTATCGTGATTTCGATGAAGTCATTTGCAAAAACGGATGATGCAAATCAAAGATATAACAGACGAATTGAAGTGCGAGTTAATCCTTGCGAAATGGCTCTTCCAAGGAGTAACTCGCGCTGCGATTGAGAAATAACCATCTCGCAAGAATCAACACTTTTAAAAGCTGTCAAAAATAGAATGTAAGCTTTAAAAATAAAGATAATCAGTTCTTCCAGGCAAGTTTGCTATACAAAAAGAATAGTTCGGCATTGTTTCTAGTAATCTGCTCCGAGTTGCCAGGAACAGCTTGAGACTTAATCATGCAGCTATCAATGCGATCTACGACTGCGTGTTTTTGCCTACTATTTGTTACGCTTCTTCTGTATGGGGTGTAGCGGCATTCCTTTCCCATACTCATCGGCATCACAGAACAGCACAACGCCTGGCGATCCTGCGCCTGATCAGATGTTACTCCACCGTGTCTAACGCTTCTCTTCCTGTGCTTGCAGCGAAGCCCCCATCTTGCATTAGATCCAGTACTCTACAGGCAGATTTCTTCTTTTTCGTGGTAAACGTGATACAATCTCGGGCAACGTGTATGACGTATCCTGTTACGAAATAAGTAGGCCTCTCGCAGACCTTCCTCATCCTGTCCACAGAAGAGCTTTGCTGCTCATGACTGTGCAACCGTCTTCGACGTTTATATCGATGGATCCAAGACTGTGCAAGGCACTACAAGTGCTTTTGTTGTATATGTCGGTAGTGAGGAATTTCATCCTGACGCCTTTTACCTGCAGCCGGAGTGCTCAGTGTTTCAAGCAGAAATGTTTGCCGTCTTTAAAGCAATAGAATTCTGTAATAAAAATTTCAACAACTACAAAATTACTATTTTCACAGACAGCCAGGCCACAGTCCATGTCTTGACTAACAAAGGTACTACTCATCCCCATGCTAGGGACACTTTGTTCTCTGCAGATCACTCCACTAATAATTATCATATCAAATGGATTAAGGGGCATTGCGGAACTCCAGGTAACGAATGTGCAGACTTTCTCGCACGTGTGGCTACCACCTTCAAGAACATCAACACAGTGTACAGCCATTTACTGATTTCCAGGTTAACGCAGCTCCTCTGACAACATATAATCTTAGCGTGGACAAGAATGGGAACATATCCCGGAGCAGCACATTTCCCAGCAGTTCTTCCCAGACGTAGCAAGACGCCTCAGTTGGAAATGGGTCCACCCTCAACACCAGATATCACAGCTGCTTTCAGAACATGGTAAATTTAATGTCTACTTACATCGGTTTCTACACAGTGACACTGCCTGCTGTCCAAAGTGTAATGTGCGCGATGCGGTAAGGCATTATCTTCTGTCTCGCCCACTGCTGGAGGACATAAGGTACGAGCTCAAATTTTATCTTGAGGAAGATAACTTCAATTGGCTGCGTACGCTGCAAATCGTAGTGTCAAGTAAAAAGTATTTTTTCCTTTTTCAAAGTATGGTTAAGTTTTACTTTAACAGAACATTAATACTTTATAAAGGTTTTCCCCACTATTCATATCTTTGTATTGAAGAACTTATAATATCCTTATGACTATTGTACTGTGCATTTACTCTGTGTCTGTTACTGTACAAGGTCTGTACACCATGTTTGCCCTAACGTACATGTTCATGTGTGGTTTCATTTTTATTCAGGCTTTCATCAATGTACTTTCATTGTGTGTCTAAGTTGCACTAGCATTGTGCAGGGACTGTATCCTCTCATATTGTAGATACTTAAGCTTTTTGTTTTGACTAACCTTCATGCAAACTGCAATGTCTTCGGTTTCGTGTTTTACCACATGACTCGGGACATTACGATTTTATATTTACATGTATTTTGTTTTCTTTTCTTTTACGTCCACTGTCGGTTTTCCTGCTCGGCGTGTCATCTCTTCGTACACCCTGTAGATATTTATCTCGACTTTGCCTAGCTGTGTCGGGAATAATAAAGTTTATTTTGTCTCTCTGTAAAGTGCATGCGCGAATGTGGCTGAATGGAAATTGACAATACAACGCTTCCATTCTGTCACTAATATTGGAATATACGATAAAAATCTTATCGTTTTTTTCACATGTAGTATAGAAATTTGTAATAAAATATATAATACGGTTATAATAAAATATTAATTTCAAATATATGAAACTATGCAAAACAATATGTATTTATTTTTTAGAAAATACAAACAATATATATTTATGTTTTTTTGAAATATTTATATTTATAATGTTTATTTGAATTTATAATATTTATATTTATATTTATTTATTTGAATTATTTATAATGTTTTTTTGAAATATTTATTCTGTCATTAGAAGCGCTGCTTCCAATGACAGAATAACAAAATATAGAATAATGAGCGTTTCCCATCTACAATAATAATATAAAGATATAAAATAAAGGTTGTTTACTAAATTGAAAAAACACATTTTTAATAGTACTTTGATTCGAAACTTTTTCGGAACATTGAAACAGCCACTGATAGATATACATAATGGCACTTGTCGAAATCTCTTCATGAAGTTTAAGATTTGTAAGAAGAAAATGTAATATTAATATATGATCCTACTAAACAAGATATTTTTTAAAGTTACCCATTGTAGTTTCTGTTCAAACGTTAAATCGCATTCGGAAAATCTTCGGATTACTTGAAAACAGGCTTGCATCTGAAAAACACCAAAAATAATTAAATGTATTAAAACTAACTTATCGGTAGATTTGAAAGAAACATAATATACAGCAGAAATAACAATGTAAAATGAACAAATATGAGAATGATGAATCGCATCATCAAGTTCAATTTAGTGAAAATAAATACATAACACATGACACTAGTTACTACTAGAATTATGAAATAGAATATTACAGGTAATAAACTAAACTTTGTGTTCATCTGGTTGACGAAGTTTCAATATTCGGCATGTTAAAACATTATCTGTTCTAATTTTAAACGTAAATTCGAATAGTTCTTGTTAAGTAAAATTAAATTATCTGAAACTTTTTGAAATGCTTACTTCGTAATGAAATGTAAATATAGAAAAAAAATAAAACATGAATCAGTCCCCCATCAGTTAAGTGCAGTGAAATTGCAAATTGTATATTACAGAAGATATTCAGCGAATGATATTCATTACTCATAACCAATGCTGGGTATATTATATAGATTTTGAAAATTGACCATGCACAAGTGAAAAATAACAAGACTATGAGCATGATGATACAAATTTTGTGAATAGACTTGTTGAAATCTTC
Source organism: Centruroides sculpturatus (assembly GCF_000671375.1). Classification (NCBI taxonomy): domain Eukaryota; kingdom Metazoa; phylum Arthropoda; class Arachnida; order Scorpiones; family Buthidae; genus Centruroides; species Centruroides sculpturatus. The sequence continues at coordinate 71,824 of NW_019386116.1, forward strand.
AATTGAAGAATTTTCTGGTTTTATTAATATGATGACAGAGTTTAATTTTCTGCGTTTAAAAACAGAAAAAGTCAGCGCTGTAGAAAAATATATTACGGAATTGCAGATCTTTATAACCTAGCATTCAATACCAGCCAAAGAAAGCAAGGTATGTTTTTTGCTACAAAAGAACTGTCATTAGAAACGTTAAGTAAGAGTGCTCCGAATATATTAATTCAACAATGCATAAGATGTAATAATAAATATTTTGTAATAACGTGGATTTAAAATATAATTCTTGACAGTGACATGGAGCGAAAAAGTTTCAATCGTAGATTTGTGCAGCGGACATGTGAGGCTGCAGCAGGCAACTCAGGCACATTCTGTATCTATAAATCTCACTCAGCCATAGGTAAGTTTCAAAACCTAAAAATGTTCAGTTGAATGTCTGAAGTGGATGGATAAATATATATATATTTATGTTACTGTGAAAGACCGAAATTAGAGAATGTCGATAGTTTGCAATGAATGTGGACACATACAAAATACGTCGGTGAAAGATCGAATATTTGGTTATATTATTATACATTCGAACAATCGTCGGTGTATGTCAACATGCACAGATAAGCTTTGCTGGAGGTTGATGTCGACAGAGAGGCGACAGTCTGTTGCCAAATACTTTGTGGGTAGCCAGAGGTCGAACACGGTCGTACCTCTTTTTCTGGCAACGGTTTGTTGAAAACTGCTCACTTTGTCACTGAATGGCGTTTTTGTTGTTTTGATCCTGTGAGGTGGAGATCAGTTTGTCAGATTGAGTGGCAGAGGATGAGAGGGGTAGTCGGTAAGTTGTCGGCAATGTATGAATAAAAGAAACCATTAAAATATCAGTTTGTAATCACGCAATAACGTAATCAGTTCGTAATTTGTAAATAAAAGATACTTTCCAAAGATTAAATTTTTCTCAAGAAATATCGCTGAGAGAAGTAGCTGCAGCTAATTCGAAAAGTGGAGGCAATGCTATACACGCGGCCATTGCAAAAAGAAGTGTTCCACGAATAAATGCAGTTGTAAAAGCGAAGGACTCTTGTGCATTTCAAAGTGTCACAACAGTTAAGTTGTTGCAATAAATAAGATTGTATAACGTTAATCACATAATTTATGTGTAAGTTTATTATTGTATTATTTTTTTCTGATTAAGAATGTACTGTTTCTGTTAGGTTTAACAGTTTATTTACATGCGCTGTTACTTAAGCTTTCTCCTATTTTGACATATTAAAAAGTTGCATTTTTGTTTTGACGTAATAAAAATATTTTTATTTAACATTCACCATCAGTGCATGCCGAATGTCGACATTTACCGGTGTAAGTCAGAAATAATGATATTTAGCAAATATTTCGTACATACACGAAACGACTGTGTGAATGCTGACATTCACCAGAGAATGTAGACATTCGCCAGATATCGGTCATTGACAGTAACATATACTGTATATGTGTCTCTAATCGTTCTATTTATTGAAACTGGAATAGCTGAAAATCATTCTAATTATTTCTTTTAATTCTTTCGGTTTTATAAAAAGTACATAACAATTATGCAGAGCAGCAGCATCTAAGTAATGTTGTTCAGTATTTTCAGTAAGCATTAATACTTCTGGAAGGTAGTGGTATCGTTTCTGGAATTAGCGCATTATTAAAAGATTGTTATTAATTGTCTATTGAATAGTGAATAAATTAATTCGAATGAAAATGTCTACGCTATTATAAATGTGTTTGATGATATTAATAATAATAATTATGATAAATTATTCATTTATGATTATTAGAAATTCTTTATTTTGGATTATTGAATAATGCAACCGCATAGTAAAGCGATCATTAATATAATTCAGCATGAGGAATTTTAATTGAAACCTAATTTATTTGATATGGTCCTTCGTTAGAGGCTATAATTGCAAATGGTATGTACATACATTATTTATTGCTAATCGATATATATTACTGTAGATTTTCGATAGTGAAACTTCTTTAAATTGAAAAATTTTTGCTTTATTTTGTGTTTTCAAGAAAACCAATGATATTATCATAATATAAAATTGATGTTCGATATTTTCTACGACCTAATTAAAATGTTTAATAAGGTTAAGCGCTTAAAGTAACGGTTTTATTCTGAAATAAATTGATAATCAACTTTTATATCATTAAAAATATTATTTTTAAAATCGCTTTTTATTATTTTGAAAAATTAATTATGTAAGATGTAGAAAATTTATAATTTGATAATTTTATAAGTCTAATTAAATTTATAAACCGGTCTAAATATCGCTCGTTATTTGAAACTAACATTGATATTACATACATTTTTCCTGTAAGGTTTGATTCTTATGCCGATGTTTAATCGCTGATCTAGATCACCAATATGACCTACTGGTCTAGGTATAAAAACGAATCTCAGCTGTTCGAAAAACCATAAAAATGTTTTGTTCAGCCTCGGTTGTTCCTCACGATTTGGCCATCTTATTTCATGTCTAACTGAACACAAACCAGGCTTTATAGAGCACCTTCATAGTGCTTACAAGACTGGAAAAGTAAAAAACAAAAAACGATAAACGATAGTGATTAGTTATTTAATAGATAAGACCAATAAAATATTTGTAATGAATTAGCTGGACGAAATATTTAATTGTTTTAAACATGAGAAGCCCGGGCAAACTCTAGCAATATTGATGTCAAGAGTGAAATTAAGGTTACACATTTTGATAAACGTAAGGTATATCTTATTAATTTCAGAGGTAATCTTGTGTAAAAGAAAAGGCGCAGCCATTAACCAGATAGATAACACAAAATCAATACAGAACTGAAAGTTAGTATTAAAAGATTGTTTGCAATGCTGTGTTTTATAGAATATAGGCTTACAAATTTCCTGACTGATCTATTTTAAATAATCATTTTTTTATTTTCCCAGATACCACCTGTTCAAAGACTATTTAAGCAGGTGATTACAAAACTGGCCACAAATGAGAATGATTAATATACCACTTCTTCAATCAAAAGCAATCCCCACATTGAATTTCAATAAATGTAAAGAATTCAATAAAGAAACATAACTTAGCTCTTATTAGATTTTATTTTAAAAATAACTTTTGTATTATTAATAAAAAAGTAAATACAATTGTATGTGGCGCCATCTATGTTTTATGTTTTTGTTATAAAAACTTTATATATGTACAGTAGATCCCTTTATAAGACAGGTTCCTATAATTACTATTCCTATAAGACGGCGAAAAAATTGTGGCGGTATCTGTAAACAACAGTAAAAACTCCTATAATTACGTAAAACGTCATCGGGCAACGAACTACTTTCCGCTGTCCAACGCTACACTACGGACAGTTTAGGCGGGTAAATTGAGTTTAGTATCGTTTGTACATATAATTATATATTAATTATATATAAATTAGGTACTGTATATATAATTATATATTAACTTAATTTATTGTAACTTTATTATAATTATATATATACTTTCTCCGCCGTCTAGCGCTACGCTACAAAGAGTTTAGGCGAACTATCGTCTGTACAGTATGTAAATTAGCTACCGTAAGTCTAATACAGTACTGTAATTTTATACATTTCGTGTGAAAGAAACATTCCTTATTCAACGGCGATTAAAATCTATATATATAAAAATGAATGTATGGTTGTCTGTCTGTGTGTGTGTGTGTCATTCATGCATTACCACACCGTTTATCCGGTTGGCGTGAAACTTTGGGAAGTTGTTTAATATACTCCAGCGAAGGTTTGTGGCATAGTACGATTGCCATGAAGCTTTGAAAAGTTTTTTAATTTTTGAATACACTC
>NW_019386116.1:75814-96309 GCF_000671375.1 Centruroides sculpturatus
CCATTACTGTTGCCCCTATACCAGGGGCAACTTTAATAAAAATAATTAAAATAATTACAACTTTACAAAAAGAGAGAAGTTGCCGATCTTGCCCCTATACCCGGGGCAACTTCGTCAATTTCTCTCTTCTTGTAAAGTTGTAATTATTTGAATTATTTTTATTTCCAAACTGATTTTAACCAGTTCTATAGTAAGGTAACTTTCCAATAGACAATATGCAAAGCTTTTTTTCAGTTTACAGCAGTATTTATTACACAAAATTTAAGTAAACTTAACATGCCGATCTTGCCCCGATCTCCCCTACATTAATGATGTCTCCGAAGTTCAACGAAGTTTTCGCAGAAAAATAACTTATAAGAAATCGGCCGCGGTTTGGTGCGCTGTTCCGCGACGAAAACAAGCTTGAACAATGGCGATGTCGAATGGTGCACACTCGGTAAGAAATCTTGAAAATTTTTGTTTACAGCGTAGTTTATACAGATTATTTCCAAAAAATTATACGTGTTTTGAAAATGTTGAGTGGAATTAGTCTAGAATCGGTTAATTTTATAGAAGAAAACCTTTCAAACAGCCTTAGTCCTTAAAGTTCACACCTATCGGGCTGCGATTGGCTCATGTATTTAATCATTCCTACAACGTAAAATTCGATTAGCGTGGAACGTATCAAAGCGTTATAGGGGGGTCTACTGTATATATATTTTGGAAGTAATCCGTATAAACTACGCTATAAACAAAAAATTGTAGGATTACTTACCGAGTGTGCACCATTCCACATCGCTGTTGCTCAAGCTTGTTTTCGTCGCGGAACAGCTCAGCAAATGGCGGCCGCAATTTCTGATGTTATTTTTTTGCGAAAACTTCGTTAAACTTTGTTGACATCATTAATATAAATAATTTTAATCGCCGTTGAAAAAGAAATGTTTCTTTCACAAATAATGTATAAAATTACAGTGCTGTATTAGACTTACGGTACATAATTTACATACTGTACAGACGATAATTCGCCTAAACTCTCTGTAGTGTGGCGCTAGATGGTGAAAAATATATATATAATTATAATGAAGTTACAATAAATTAAGTTAATATATAATTATATATACAATACCTAATTTATATATAATACTGTACAGACGATAGTATTCTTTTCGTAGCGTGGCGCTTGACGGCGCGGAAAGTAGTTCCGCTGCCCGATGACGTTTTACGTAATTATAGAAGTTTTTACCGTTTTTTACGGATACCGTCGCAATTTTTTTGCTGTCTTATAGGAATCGTAATTATAGGAACCCGTTTTATAGGGGTCTACTGTACAGTACTTAGTATTTTTTATATAATGGTTAGAGAAGAAAAACTGTTGTTTGTATTATTTTTATTTATGCACTTCTTTCAAATTGCATTAATGATACATTTCTTGTGTACAAAAAATATATATTTATGTAAAAAGACATCTTCAAGGTACGTCTTAACGCAATATTAAATGTAGTTAATAAAAAAATACATATTTTGTTAAAACATTTGTTAAACATTTTAAAATGTAAAAAATTTTTGTATATATTTAAAGAAATGTTTAAAAAATTAGTTTAAAAAACATCATGTGAAGATTATTTGTTATCGCTTATGCCTATGTTCGTAACTGACGTCATATAGAATATTTTCAGACTTCGTACGTTTACAAACATACCTTGTCATTTTACATATAATAAATATTTAATATACATGAAACAAACAAAAATTTATCTTATATTATCATATATATTACGATGCTTTTAAAATATTTTATTATATAATGTAAAAAGTCAATTATCTAAATGCACTAAAGTGGGTGATGCAGTGCACTTTATGTAACTAACTTTTACTCAAATGACAGCATCCTTATCAACTCACCAAGACACCTGGGGCTGCCACTATATTCCTGAAACTAACAGAAACGTGGTTTATCGAGCGGTCCGTAGCTTTCACAGTGCTGCAAACTTAACGTGAACTTTATTATAGATACGAATGCAGGAATAATAGTTAACGATTATTGCATAAATAACTAAAATAGTCGAAATAACAAAGTAATAATACTTTCTAACAGTTCTACTTTTACTTAATATAATACATTATCAATTTACTATACTTATCTATTTTGGACACTGTTGATATATTTCTAACTTGAAATTTACTCATGGCCGACGTTCGTAGATACAAAATATGTGTTAGTTGTTTGTTGCAGCCTCACCTGTCCACAGCACTAATTTACGGATGGAACTTCTTCGCTTCATGCTACTATTGTCAACAGTTTCATTCCAAACATAAATTATTGCAAAAATTCTTCTTATGTTTTGTAGAATTTGTAAATTGGCAATTCTTTTTCTTACTACTTCTTATGACAATACCGTCAATAGCAGGAAACACACCTTGCTTCGGTTGGTATTCAATGGTGGATTATAACATCTTCGTCAGGATCTTCTTTACAATAATATATTTGGCTACGTCGCTTATTTTTTCTGTTGTAAAACGCAATAAAATAACTCCGATAATCATATTAATAAAACCAGAAAATCTGCCAATTGAAGATTTAAACAAGTCTATTCACAAAATTAGTGTCATCATGCGCATAACCCTACTTTCTTTCACTTGTGCACTGCCAATTTTTAATATCTATTTCACATATCCAACATTAGATCGATCTAACGAAAACGATTTTATGACTCTCTTCTGTATTGGGGAGTTTGGGGTTTCAGCAAACTTTATTATTGGAGGAGTAATTCATTTTTTATTTTTTATTTTATTTTTATACTTGATTGTGAAGAAAGCTTTTCAAAGAGTATCAAATGATTTAATTCTACTTAATAAGAACAATTCAAATTTAAGTTTAAAATTAGAAGAGATAATGATGCAACATGCCGAACTTTGGAACTTCCTCAATCAAATCAACACAGAGTTTAGTTTATTACCTGCAATATTTTATTTCACAATTCTATTAGAAACTAGTCTCGCGTATTATATATTTATCTTCGCTGAATTAAACACCATTATGAGATTTATCATTCTCTTGTTTGTCATTTTACTGTCAATCGTATGTCTTATAACGGGTTACGAAGGATCAACATTAACGTCTACGGTATTTTATCATTTCTCTTTCAAAACTACCGATCAGCTGCGTTTAATGTTTAATAGTTTTTGGTGTTTTTCAGATGCAGACCTCGTTTCAAGATATCCGAAGGTTTTCTGCATGCGATTTGTCGCTTGAACAGAAACTGAAAGTGAGTTTTAGATCATCTTTCATTTATTATAACGCATAATATCCAAATGTATCTTATTCTTGCAGATTCTAAACTTTATGAAGAGATTTGGAAAAGTTTCATTATGTATATCAATAAGAAGCTACTTCAATGTTACGAAAAAGTTTCCAGTTAAGGTACTTTTTTAACTTTTGAAATTCTGTANACCGATCAGCTGCGTTTAATGTTTAATAGTTTTTGGTGTTTTTCAGATGCAGACCTCGTTTCAAGATATCCGAAGGTTTTCTGCATGCGATTTGTCGCTTGAACAGAAACTGAAAGTGAGTTTTAGATCATCTTTCATTTATTATAACGCATAATATCCAAATGTATCTTATTCTTGCAGATTCTAAACTTTATGAAGAGATTTGGAAAAGTTTCATTATGTATATCAATAAGAGGCTACTTCAATGTTACGAAAAAGTTTCCAGTTAAGGTACTTTTTTAACTTTTTAAATTTTGTAAATAACTGTTTTTTTTATATATGCTTAATGTGAATCTTTCAGATGAGCAACGCTCTTCATTCTATATTTTCTGGTCTTTTGAAACTCAGATCGGCCACTGAAAATTGAAAAATTTGACATTCGTGCAAATGACGTCAAAAATGAGAAAGTCTTTATAAAATTTGATTTCACAAACTTTAAACGAGGAGATAATTCTTTTCTGTTACGTTGCACATCGATAACCAGAAGTGAAATTTCACAAATACTTTAATTACAGAATATTTTAAAGTTTTCGTTCCAGTTTGAGAGCATTCAAGCGCAGGTTTTTGGCTACCTCACCCAGGTTAATCCAATATTAGCATTTCTCTATTACACAAGTAATCGTCACTCGTTATGCAGTAACTATTATATGGTTTATTGTAAGACTCTTTTGTTGTCTGAAGAAATAAAGGTATTGTAAAAATATAAAAAGAGTAAAAATCGGCGACAAAGAAAAAGACACAGGCAAGCTTTAAGGCTTGTTCGCAATTTTTTCTATTCATTATTCAATGAAACGTTCTGTTTCTACTTACATAACTTGAAACATAGTACTTGATATGAAAATACAATAATTGAAGAATAAATTTTGATGAATCGGCATTGAAATATATCGTATTTCTACTTATTATGTACTTACTATACTTTTTAAACAGTTAGAATATCAAAAATATTACATGATAAAAAACAAGTAAAGAGAAGTTTACAAGACATTTTCTTACTTGTGAAAATCACAGTAAATATGATGTAGGAGTAACAAAAACATTACTGGTAAAAAGTAAATGAGCATCAAGCAGCTATTAGATAAGATATTATGACGTCACTATGTATGTATATTGTAGTAAAGCAAATTGTAGCATCAATTCTGATCATATATAAATCTTCTTTAAAGAAATAAATACATTTATAAAACATTTTTCAATTATAAATAATAATAATACTGTGTAAACGATATTATATTTAGATAATGTCATTAATGTTGATGCGTGTTGATGTAGACTTGTACACTATAAATACAGTGCACGAGGATTGAATTGTATTATCACTGAAAAGTCCAAAGCATTTTCACTTTAGCGAAACGCATTTGATAAACTGTAAGAATTAAAATTAGCCTTGTTTGAATGTTTTAATCTCCTTTGAACTCGGAATAAGTTGATTATATATAGCCTATATAGTGTAATAAATATATCAAATATTAAATTAGTAGTGACTTGCTCCTATACATCATATTTTTTAAATAATACAGTCGTACTGGCCATCTAACATCCTTCAGAAAAAAAAATGTTTCAATTGAAATAACGTCACTTTCGATGAAAATCCGAAGTTCATATATAGTTAATCGAGAATTTATTTATTTTTAGCACAAAAAACTCATTCAAGGGATATAAAATATGTGTATTTTAAATAATTTTGAATGGAATATGTTTACTAAACTTAAGTAGTATTGTATAATTTTGCTCCTGCTTATTAAATGTTGATAAATTGTATAACACGAGATAATATTTCGTATAGTTTTAAATTAGAAGAATAAAATTTTTAAATTTCTATAATAAGCTTAACTTTTGCTGTTGTTACTTTTTACCTGAGTACCCCTGACTCATCTACTATTATGTTAATAAAAAAGTAAATAAAATTAATACAAAATGCAAATAATTATTTATCAGTTCTGATTGCTTCAGTTTGTTTCATACAACTAAAACCTCCGAGAACTAATCACAATCAGAATTAGAATATACAAACGAAAGAAATTTCTATAATTCTACATCGCTTCACTCAGTTGTTTTTCTTTTGTAGTATTTTATGTAAAATACGAGCTGTAATTATTCAAAAATATTCAAAACAAAATAAATGCATAAATAAATTTAAAAATAAATGTAAAGTAAATAAATACGTAAATGAGATTTTTGTTTTAGTCAATGATAACATTGTTCACTGCATTGAGAAGATACTGTACTTTCAAGGTGCAGATAAAGAAGCGGCATCCCCTATTGTTCAGATAGCCAAAAGCGAAAGATGAATTAAAAAAATAATTGCTGAAATCGCTTTTTTTTGTCTTTAAAGACTTTTATTTTGTTTATAAATTTTTTGTAAAATATTTCTAGAACGTTTCATTTTTTGTTCTATATTAAATTTGCTTATAAAAATGTGAAGTGTTGAATGTACTTTACCATATTATTCTCAAAGAACTAAAATTTCTACCTACATAACTGCTTTATTTATACATACCGTGGATTCAGTCAGGCCCACAATAAGAGGGACCTGGTGGTAATAGAAGGTCTGACGGATCTCAGAAAGAGCGCCCTTGAAAGTTTCCTGGTAAGCTGCTAGACTTAATTCGATGTCGGGTCTCCCAATGCGCTTGCAGAGATCTTATTCATCTCTGTATTCGGCCGTCTGTTAGTTTGGTTGTAAATGGAGTAAAAATATAATATACATTTATTATTAGTTACAAATTGTTAGTCCTTAAGAGGCCGAGTAGATAAAACCAATAAACACTGATTCGCATCTTTCCAACGGGCTGGCCATTTCACGCCTTCCGAGTGTTTTTCTACGTTTGTAACACCTAAATAAGTACTAGTTTCCAGTAGAAACTATTCCCATAATAATTACGAATAATTTTCTGCAGAAATAATTTCAGTAGTGATAGCTAAAACTTTAACTCTTATTAATAAACATCTTTTTATTTTTGTGTTTTTACAGACAAAAAAGAAGTTGTTCATTAGAAATCTTAGTAGATCATACATACTTCGAATATATGGAATTTAACGTGAATAGAACAGTTGCAGAAGTTCAGTTCTACACCATGTTTGCACAATATGTGTTCCTCAACTCGGACATTGATCAAGACGGTAAGCCGGATGGCATCGGTTTCAATATAGATAAAATAACAATATTTGGAAGTAATGATGAACCAGGATATCTACTAAACACTAACACGAACAAAGAAATGGAATTTTTGGAACATATATCTCAATATAGACACATGTCTTGCATGTTGATATGTTTCACACGTAGAGACTTTTGGAAAGATTCGGTCTGTTCTAGTGGAAGAGTCAGCAAAATATGAGCAATTTGCTTCGAGGACGATGATGATACTTTGATACGTAGTAATGTATCTATTACAAATTAAGAAAGAAATTTAACAATACCAAGGTTTAAAGTTGCTGCAAATTTTGTCCATCTGTAGGGCCATGCGTTTGGTTGTAAACATGGTCCTATGGATTTATAAAAATGCAATCCAGGAAAATCAAAGGAATATATCATGCATGAAGATGTTCCTTTTCAAAGCGAAAATAATTGGAGATTTTCAAGTTGTTTGAAATCAATACAGGAAATAATTAAACTAAAAGGTAATGCTATGTATTTAATTCTGAACATGTAAGTATATAGAATAAAACTTAAGTTTAGTCAATTAGTTTGATTACCTGGGATATTTCCAGTAAAGTAAGACAGGCATTAATCTAAAGTAATATACCATAAAAAACAAAGCCCACTACTAACGGAGTGGATTTAACATAAAACCATTGAGCATTTTTAGTCACTGGTTTGCGCCTTGCTACTAGTTCTTTTTTATGAATCTAATACATAGATATAGGCCTATATCCAGTAGAATATCTCCACTTTTCAGAGAGCTCTTCTATGGATGCCAATTCTCTGTGAATACAGAGAATCAGCCATAGAAGAACTCTTTTAAAAACTATAAAAGAGCTCTCATTGCCTTAACATTTCAATCAACTACCAATTTTTGGTATTTTTATCCACTTAGCTACTGGTGGTCGGCCTTCTTATGTAATGTAAAAGGAACTTGAAATTTTCATTTATATTTGTTAATGAGGTATCGAATGATTTTACATGATCATTAAAATTAAAGTAGGGTTGCAATTAATAGATTTTATAACATTTTTGTGAGTATATAAACAATCTATTTTTTTATATTACCGTACTGTACTAATCTTTAGTACACGGAAAACTACTAGTTTTCCATTCGTTTCTGACTTTTGGAGGCTTAATAAGTCCCGAGTCCGTAGACTGGTATAAAAAATTAAAAAAGATAAACAGGTTAACAAGGAAAATATAATTTTATTTTTATATAAATATATACTTCACCCCAAATGCATTTCGCCTGTCAAGGCCTCTTCAGTAGGGTTTCTGACGACTAGAGTGTACAATAGGAACAGCAGAAGGTATCTCAGACGACACATTTTTTTCCGTCGTAGACACAGAAGAAGACACATTTTTTTCCGTCGTAGACACAGAAGAAGACACATCTTTCTCACTGATACCATCGCGTTTACAATCTTTAAGTAACACAAACTCTTCCCAGCATTCCGCTGGTATCACCCCATTATTCAAATTCATTACATTACTTTGCATAATTATCGCGAAATGTTCTTTAAATTTTCTTTTTACAATATTTTTCTCTTTATGTATTATTTTTACATTATTAATATCTAATTGACAGTTGTTAACATGGCAATGCAAAAATACCGGGGATGTATTAATTTTATTTCGTACTGCTGCCAAGTGTTCCGACATCCTCACTTTTAGTTTCCGTTTCGTTTCTCCAACGTAGTAATACGGTACTCCACAAGTACATTGAAGCCTGTAAACCACTCCATCTTCTTCCAATAAATCTTTCTTACTGTAAGGTTCAGTTCTAATTAATTCAGATAATCTATTTTTTTGCAATGGAGCCAATTGTATTAAGTTTTCACAGAAAATTTTTTTTATATTTTTCGAAAATACCTTGGATATATGGAAAAGAAACATACTTTTTACTTTCTTTTTGTTGCTTTACTTGAAATCTTCTTTTTGAATATTCATCATACCAGTTCCTCAGCAATCTTTTCGGATAATTGTTCAACAAGTACTTCTTATTTATTTTTTTGAGTTCTTCTATTCTTTTTTCACTTCTGGTTGTTCTAAAAAATATCTTTTTTACTTCCATTAAATAAATATTTCTTTTCTGATTAATTGGACAATACGATCTAAAATTTATAACTTTGTTTGTGTTACAAGGTTTTTCATACCTACTATACTCCAAATGATCTTTAAACCTGGTTATTGTGATATCCAAATAATTTAGACTATCTAATTTTTCACACTCATAGGTGAACTTAATATGTTCATTAATTTCATTAGCTTCTTTTAAGATTTTTTCTGGTGATGTTATTTTACTATTATAAATAATAAATATATCATCGACCGCATATAATCATCTGGAATACTCTTTTCAGTTAGGTTTACCACCAGATTTTCTTGCCACTCTCTGTATTCCGATTCTAAAGGATAATCAAATAATTTACATAATCTTTCATTTTTATTTTTTATGTATTTATTTATAGTCTTTGCTTCTTTTCTCTTACTTTTAATGTTTAATTTAATTTTTAACTCTTTAATCTTTTTATTTATATTATTAATTAATTTACCTTTTTTATTTATTATTGATTTCAATATTAATCTTTCTATCTTCCATATATCTTGTTCATTGATGTCTTTTCTTATCGACTTCTTTAGTTGTAATGTTCTTGGAGTGATTTCTTCACGAAGATGGCACTTAAAAAATTGTACATCCTTTAAATATTTTTCTCTCTGTTCCGTGTACTAAAGATTAGTACAGTACGGTAATATAAAAAAATAGATTATCTGACTCCATCGATTCTTTTTAGAATATTTTTATTGATATATATAAACAATCTATTTCTCTACATTTCATGGATAAGGTATATTAATACATTTTGCTATAAAATAGATACCTAAACTAAACTCTAATTTGGAAAATGACGACAAAGTATTGATATATCACTTAATGCTAAACAGTAAAAAATTGTTTCGTGAAAATTTTCATAATAAAATAACTTTATTTTATCAATTCAAAAGACGAAATTACTTTAAGCAACATTTATAAAAGTTCAAATTATAAAAACTCCGATTGCTTCATCTTTGGCAATAATAAAAACTGAAGAAAGATATTCTACTGGCGTAGTATTTAGTCTGTATTTAAGTGTTTATATGTGACTTGAAGACAACTGAAACAGAAGATTGTTGAAAAAATTCGATTTTTTTAGTCTGCTAAACAAATCGGTAAGTCTACTTGGAGATCCTCAAAATTATTTCACGTAATTTGAATTTTGTTTAATAATTATAAGAAAGATCGGATATCTACTAAACACTAACACGAACAAAGAAATGGAATTTTTGGAACATATATCTCAATATAGACACACGTCTTGCATGTTGATATGTTTCAAACGTAGAGACTTTTGGAAAGATTCGGTCTGTTCTAGTGGAAGAGTCAGCAAAATATGAGCAATTTGCTTCGAGGACGATGGTGATACTTTGATACGTAGTAATGTAGGATCTATTACAAATTAAGAAAGAAATTTAACAATACCAAGGTTTAAAGTTGCTGCAAATTTTGTCCATCTGTAGGGCCATGCGTTTGGTTGTAAACATGGTCCTATGGATTTATAAAANTTTAACTATTTTATTTTATTCTATTGTCCTCCAAATGCTTGAAAAAAACAAAGTTATCCTTGTATGGAAATGGAATTATTGAAGAAGGCGAAGCTTGTGATTCCGATCACACAACAGACAATTGCACGCAACACGAACAGTGTTGTATTCTTAAAAGTTCTCCCAATCATTGCACTGTTAAACACGAAAGAAACATTGACTGCCCATTCAAGTCAGCAGAATGCTGCAACAAGTACTGTAAATTTTCTCAAGTAACTGAAGGACGGCCGGGTTATAGTAACGTTACCTGCTTTAATGCAACTACCGTCTGCAATGGTACTTCACCATTTTGTCCTGGAATTTTAGAAGCTGATGGAATACCTTGTCTGGGGACATCACGAACTTGTCAGAAGGGTTACTGTGTCAGTAACGTTTGTGAACTTTACGAGTTACAACCCTGCGAGTGTCTATCCCTCGAAGAAGAATGTCACATCTGCTGTAAAACGGAGACTAATACATGAAAAACAGCTAAAGAATTTAAAATTTTCCCCTCAGAAAATCAGTTATATATTAAGAAAATGGGCACCCGTTGTAATAAAGGATACGGAAGTTGTATGAAGTAAGTAGTTAATAAAATATGTATTTACATTTCCTATAATAATTTATTTCTTTTTATTTTTCAGCTATGAAATTTGTAAAATAGAAAAAAAGAATTATTTAATTTGGTATATTGTCTTCGCATTGCCGTATCTTTTGTTTACTGCGTGGGCAATATTCTTCACTCGTACTCAAAAATAAATGAAGACTAATTAGAAATAATATATATTTGAATAAAAAAAAAGTGGAAACTTCATGCTAATGTATTTTTAAAGTATTAATAAATTAAATCATTTTAAACTGTTTTTAATTAATATCAGTACAAATATTGTTAAGTGCATAACAGAACAAAATACAAAAACAAAAGAAATACAAAAACATACATACAAAAACATAAGAACTGTTTGTTGATTTGGTTATTTTGTATGCATTTCAATGAGAAACGTTACCCAAGAAATGGCTTCCCTTTGGAGGCGGATTTTGCTGTAAGTTCGTATTATATTTATAGCCAATTAAAGAAATATTACGGAAAACCAGAGAAAACGAAATCTAAAATAAACGTGAGTAAATCGTGATTTAATTTTTATTATTTAATACGAAAATAGGTATTTTTACATTTTTTAAATAGAAATCATCTATTATGTAAAAGAACTCATTGTTTGATAAAATGGTTTTAATACAGCTAAGTAAGCAAGCCAATGACATAATCATAATTCGTTTCATCTAGAGTTCAAGATGCCGTCTGCTGCTTATCCATTCATTTATATAACACTAGTAGCCCGGGACGCCCCCTAGTGGACGTTTTAGCAGTATTACAAATTCCTATGAGGCATGTTTAAAGCAGCGGCAGCTTTACGTTTCTCCACAGTGGCGTATTTCTTTGGTTGTGCCATGAAAGGTTTCTATTATTATATTAAAAAATTAGCTTAACTATTTGAAACCTTATCGTTTTATCGTAGCGGTTCAAATTTATTCGGTTTTTCGTTATTCGCCTCCTAGCGAACATTACAGGCATTCCGTGAAAATAATAAATTCCTATTACAAATATAATGAATTATTTATATTGTTATATTGACCAAATAATAATTTATTGGCCAAATGAATAATAATAATAAATTAAAATTGTTAATTTAATTTGAATGTTTTAAATATGACACACGATAGGGGCGCCTCTAGTGTCCGTTATCAAACGGTTACGGGACAGACGGACAGTAGAATGGGTTATATATATAGATTAGTTTAAAAATACTACTTTTTTCGAGCAGCCTAAGACAAAGAGCCTAATAATCCTTCATATTGGGCTTATGTTCGGGCCTTATATCATTTCACAGTTAGTGAAAGTTTGTTCAAATTTAGTGAAAACCAGAGTTTGAACTAATGAAAAGCTTATCTACGATTTGTCGATAGTGCTGCTAATACTTGAGTCGATACGCGAACGGTCAGAGTACCAAGTTTATACTGTATATAATTTTTATTCGAGATTATATTGTAACCTGATTCATAAGGTTAAATTATTTTTTATAAATACACAGCTTAGTTAAACAGTATTTATGAAGGTGAGTGTTGAAAGCAATGTAAAAAAAAGACAATGAGCAAACGGATTTTTATAAAGTTTTTTTATACAGTAATTTGATTTTTCTCTTAAACTCTTCCCGTTCTACGGGAACTAAATAAGACATTTTTCGGTTCGGGTTACCTCAATGGACGACTAGCTGATGAGAGAAGGCCTAGCATATCCGGAACAGATCGTTCCCAAGAAATTCGCAGCTTGCTAACCCGGATTACTTAGAGAGTTGTATTCTTCAATATTGACTGAACTTTCGTTAACTTCGGTTTATACACAAATTGTAAACTTGCTAAAATGGATTCGACCAGAGAAAACGGAATAGATAAATATGTTCTGTATTTTCTATGTAGAGTAAATGCAGCTAATAGGGACCACCGTGTTGTCTTTGATCTGTTACTATTAGGTAACTGCTGCAATTGAACCAACATTGTGATTAAAGGTGCAAAAACGGATATCCAATGATATCACAGAAGCATTTTTATTAGTATACCGTACATTAGTTTCAGTATGAAAATACGCAATGTCAAAAAACGTAAAAGTGAAGGTAATATGACCCACAGCTGGTAGTAACCAATGTAGTTTATAGTACCTGCACATAATTCATATTGCAAGGCTTCTAAAAACAGTTACTATTTTGCACAAAATTTATTTATTCAGAGGTGTGTCTTTTTTTCGCATTAACACTTATTTTATGTGTCCAACGCCGACACTTCTGAATTTATTCATTACTAAGTATTAAAAATGTGGCTTACTTAAATGACTACGAAACAGGCAAAATAGATGCCTGAAGTCATTTTCCGAAGTAAAATAGCTCAAAGATTACAAATTTTGACAGAAAAAAAAAGATCGACAGGGAAGTTGAATTCTAAACTATAAACAAAAGTTCGACAACAAAGGCATACACTTCAATTTGCTTCGAGGAATTAATACTCTGTAAGGCAAACAAAAAGGTTGTATTTCAAAATCAACTGTTAATCGCACTTTTTTGTAATCTGGAAAAGAAAAATTGAAAAGAACGAAGACAAGTTCTTGCCTTAACGACAAAGAAGCTAAAATAACACGGGCCAAAAATCACATAACATGGAACAAAGTTGTGCCGAAGCTATTTTCAGTGACAAAAGGTTGATTCAGACGGACCAGGTAAGCTTAAATTTTGCTGGCACTATCTACAAAAGAAAACTACTACTGATAAAGGATTCCAAATGTAAAATCATTAAAGTTTGGGGTGGCATTGAATTTAAGGGCTTTTGTATAATTAGATAGCAGGGTGAACTCTGTTGACTATCAGAACATGCTTCAAATTTATTTATTGCCATATGCCACCAAATCTTGTAATAGGAATTGTATATTTCAACAACGATGGTGCTTCAGTTAACGTCTCTCAATCGTCCAGAGTATTTTGGACTTCCTTGCATTAAGTCCGGACATAAATCTGATGGGGAATTTGTGCGAGATTATTATATAATAACTGTAGACAATTTTTAATGTGACAGACTTTAAGGTTATAATTCGTGATGTTACCAACATAATTTTAAAAATTTGTACGTTTAATGAGGGATTCGAACTCTGACTGGTATCACACGAAATCTAATCTCACTCGATATTACACATGACTCTGTCTCTCTTACCTCTTGATATTTAATACGCAAAATTTAATAGCATCAATTCACCTAATACAGAAATTTTAAAAATCTTCGACGGAAAGCACAGAAATTATTTAGCTTCAAACAAAGCAAACAAAATCGTGTCCCCCGCACGCACTAAGATCCATACATACAGAAAAAGAACCAGATTTTTTTTTTTTTGAATTTCTCGAGGTTTAAGGTGTCCTCAGCCCAAAAATGTAAAAATCTGGGTGAGTCATCTTTTGGCAGATCGCCATGCTTTCCCTCTGTTTTATATAAAAGGACTGGGGAAATAAAAATATGAAAGAATACAATTGTGTAACATTTAATTGGCACAGTATTTAAAACAACATTGGGTTTTATAAACTCCAAAATTCTTTTAAACACATTCTCCAGGAACAACATGAAATTTAGTAAGTTTAAATTAATGGAATAAAGTTACTCAACCTATGTCTTTAGATACTTAAATTACTAAAGATTAAGAATTTGTTCAATGATAGCTTCCTGTTAACAGTTTACTTCCAATTTGATCACGTTACCTTATGTATTAAAAACATATGGAAACATGTTTTTAATACACACAAATGTTTTTAGATTCATTGTTTTACTAGCTGTTATGCCGAGCTTTTCCCGAGTTTATAAAATATATCTGGCGTTATTGATCGTAAATTTAGAAAAATATAAGTGGAAAATATCGAGTTTATAGATAAATTATTACAATAATTTTGATTTATTTGGTTATGGTACACGACACTTAGGCGACCTGTTCAGTAGGATGTATTCCAAAACAAGTGTTATGGTAAGTAGCTTCTGTTTAGGTATTAGTGTAAGAAAGCCGAAAAACTGTACGTGGCCAGCCCATTAGTAAAATACGATCCATGACCAATTAACAGTTTTCAATCAGCTCATGTGAATGCTATGTGCTACTTATAAAAGTAATAATATAGCACGAAGAGGAGGGGCGTTATATTATTACTTTTGTGTTACAGTAATTAAGAAAATAAACTGTAATATTTGTTTTTTTAATTATATTTCTTATAGGAATTATATTCAGTTTATTACTATTTAATTAAAGAAATTTTGCTAACAGATGGCGATAAATGCAAAACCAACAAATTCGATATAAACAGAATTTGATTGCTATATAAAAACCCAATTAATATTTTGGGATTGGATTAAGTCATTATACAAGTTTTATAAATTCTAACGTAACTGTTGAATGACAGAGCAATTGATCAAACGGTATAGGTGTGTATAGCGAACAAACAAACAAACATTCTCATAAATAGATATAGATGAATGGCACTGGTACACTATGTCTCAAAAATAGATAATACATATATAACTATAGTAGAGCATCGTTTATCCGAATCAATTAGGGACTGCGGTTGTTCGGATAACTTATTTTTCGGATAATCGATTATGTCTGAAAAAATATTCAGTAGACCCCCATAACAGGGGTTCCTATAATTACGATTCCTATTAGACGGCAAAAAATTGCGACGGTATCCGTACAAACCTGGTAAAAAACTTCTATAATTCGGTAAAATATCATCGAGCAGCCAAACTACTTTCCTCTGTCCAGCTCCACGCTACAGAAAATTTACGCGGGTAAATTGAGTTTACTATCATCTATACAGTATTATATATTAATTATATATAAATTAGGTACTGTATATAAAATTATATATTAACTTAATTTATTGTAACCTTATTATAATTATATATATACTTTCCGTTGTCCAGCGCTACACTACGGAGAGATTAGGCGAGTAAGTTGTTTACTATCGTCTGTACAGTATGTAAATTAGGTACCGTAAGCAGGGGCGTGCCGTNATAATATTATAAATTTTAAACATATTTTTAAGTGATTAAAAACAAAATGAGATAAATCAGTAACAGATTATGAAATAATTTCTTTTTTATGAACAAATATCATTATAATAGTAGTGACAAAGCAAACTAAACCGATGTAAACAATCGCCGAAATAAACACCGAATTAATCATCCAAAATGTAAATAGGTAGAGTTTCTTGCTGCAATATTGCTGATCGTATTTATCGTCGTAAACGGGTGGATACATTTCGTACACCCACACGCAACCTAAAATAATTATTGATGTAGAAACGGTAAGAGAAAAACAAAGTACTGTATTTAATAATTTTACCTAAAATAAACCAAGACAACAAAAATATGAGTAGTGTTATAAGAGGAATCTTTAAATATGTCTTCCTTTTCTTAAAATTTTCTACAAATCGAATAGTGGCAAAAAGTATGGTCTCGATGAAAATTCCTATACCCCCAATTATCAAAAATATTGGCACCTTATTCTGAGCTGGACATTCTGTTAAGTACGTTACACCTGAAACAACCGCAGAAATGGGTGTAAACAATTCTATAATCTCTTACAATGAATTTTCATACCGAATGAAACCATCAAGAATGGAATTACGATGAAGAATGACAAAACTAATAAGTACGAAACTGAAATGAAACCATGATGAAATTGTTTAAGGCTGCAGATATCATTTAGAATGCATTTTTTGTTATTAAACATACCAATCTTGAACATAATTTTATTTACAGCTTTCATAACTTCGAACATTTTATCAGATTCGATTTGCTGTTTCAGATCTTGAGGAATAAGCGATTCCTGATATCCTGACGTTAATGAATTTAATTGATATATAAAGATATATTTATTAATTAAGTAATTTTTTCATTTACCTAAAAGAATTGTAGCATGATATTCTCGTTTCTTTTTTCCATTCATCTTTTTGTGTTTCGCTTTTTTAGAAAGTTCAGCATCTTGTTTAATTGAAGTAATTGCTTCAGGTGTTTGAAATTTAGATTCTTCTTTAACTACTATCTCCTAAATAAATGTTTAGTTGCATTATATTTTGTAAATTTTTTATGAATTATAATTAAAATATAAAGTAAATTAGAAAATAAATGCACTTTTGTTTTATTTTTATGTAATTTTTCTGCTTATATGAAACATCAGCAAACCACAGAAAGCCATTACAGCTTCAATCCTTACTCATTAGAGACCTGCATGATCCTTAATTACAACACTACAAATAGTTTTTATGTTTACTATTTCCTTTCTATGGGCAAGAAGACGTTCTTTGTTAGGACTTATGGTGACTTTGGCCATTCCCATAACAGGTGAGCAGCTAGTGATGGATCCTAGAGACTAATATAACCAAAGCAAACTCTTCCTGAAAAAGTCCAAGGATTTTTCGACAGTTCTTATTCTATCCCAGGCCCTTAATCTCGAGTTTTTCGTCTTGTACTCGAATTGACGTAATCGAACTAACTCGTGTTATGACTCACATAATCGGTAGTCTTGAGTTAGACCCATCGAGCGAACTCGAAATGGGAGCATTAGGTGTGTCGTTAAGCATGATGGGATTATTTACAATGCATCTGAGTTTGCGACTATAATGATTCGACCAATCAAATTTACTGTAAAAAGTTTTATACAAATCAACGTCAATTAGTTTAGATGTGTTATAGTTAAAAGTTTTGTCTTATAGTAAGTAATATATTACGCAGAAAAAAAATGGAAAATCTCCAATGCTTTACTTTAAAAAATAAGCAAACAGAACAAAAGAATATATATTGAAAATAATAAGAGAATGAACAGTGGAAAATTCGACAACGAATTTACAAGAAAAAGTCAATTTGATTTGTGGAGAGAATTAGTTCGAAAATTAATTGTGTATTGGAACTAAATAATCCGTTGTGTAATGGAAAAGGTATTCTAATTTAATTTCTTTTTTATATAGTTTTCTTCCTTGATCTATTTCATAAATTGTTTTGTTTATTAAGATTATTTAAAAATCCGAACTTAACGCTTCTGATTAATAAATAATCTTATTATAGTGCCTATACTCTTAATAATTTACACATATAATTTACTATCATTTTAATTTTCTTTTTCGATGAATTAGTTACTTTTTTTTATTTTTGGAAAAATTTGCTGTATAATTTTATTAATTATGACATAAAAATTTTTTATTAGAGTTGACTTGACAGGAAAAGAAATGACATCTACTTGTAATCGAAAAATTCATTGCCTTAAACAACTCTCTCGGCCCTTTCTAACGCTTTGATTGCGGCCAGAATAGCGTACCTGTCAGCCATTTTCACTTTCGTGTAGCGATCTCACATGCTCGACTCAAAGTGAGTAGCAACTCGCATGTAAGATGGGATAGCACGTGAGTTATAACTCGAGACTACCGATTTGACGTCAGCGTTTCAGATGGTACCACGGGACACCTTCAACACGTTGGGAATTGTAAAATGAAAACTCGAGACTAAGGGCCCCGGACTCTTTCATTCATAGCAGGGATATGTTATGTTAACACTAACGATCATCCAGTCAGCAATTGTTAAAGTAGTTTACTCATGCAATGTACATTCTTCAAATAGTCTAAAATGTTATCCAAATCATACAGGAGTGCGCCCTGGCAATAAATGTACAGCAATGTCTGCAACATCCATATCACAGATAAATTACTAAATTTTGTAATAACATAAAATGTTCAGTATCTCTGCACAATAGGGACTGGTTAGTCCGGATTAGCGAACATCTAGTGTATGTTGTAAAATTTAAGTTATGATCTCCAAGAAATTTCTATCAGTTACTTACTTTGAATTCCATGAAATTGCTATCAATTACTTACATTGAGGCTTCCAGTTATTTGCTCCTCTTTAAACTTTTGAGAACATTTTCTTTGATCTTTCGAATTACTGTTAATGGTTTCTTCAGTAGTTTTAATAATTTGTTTATCCTATACACAATAATAAAACGTTTCATTTTTAATATTAAATAATTAATAATATATTAATCAGAAAATATCAGTTTTCAATTACTTGCTCCTCAAAAATGTCTTCTTTCGATCTTTCACTGTTTTTGTTATTATTTTTTATCGGCATATTGAAAAGTTATCAACAATACCATGTGACAATAAAATTAAACTAAACAAGAAAATACGTTATTTCATTGTTATGATGGTTTTGTAAATTTAAGTCAGTAAAATGTAAAAATTTTGATGGACATTCTATTCGTCATTTAAACCGAACCAATTCAGTGCTTTTGTGGAGCGCCAAAATAAGGTGAACCATTGCAAATTTACCATATGAAGGTTAGGAATTACACATATGAAACATGAACAAACTACTATCACAGAAGTAAAACGCTATACTATCTGGTACATCGAAATTAAATTTATCTTCGTTCTAAAAGATAACCTACATGACAAAAATGTTGCTTCTTGTGCTAGCACGATAGTTCTAAACGAAACAATAATTTACCTTATTCCATTGAGTGGCCATATTTTTCGTCACAAAATGGAGTCGGGCAGATTTGCGCACGGCCGTAAGAAAGGAGCACTGCTCATTGGAAACCGAGCAATGTTGTTGTTGTTGTGTAAAACCATTCGAACGGTTTCGTGATGTACTTTGATACTCAAATCGTGACGATTTTGAAGCGTGGACGCAGTAAATAAAAGGCTGCATTATCAGTTTCTCTGTGGTCTAGCTGTGTAAGCTTTGAAACACGTCCACTTTAATGTTTTTGTCCATAATTTGCAGGATTTGACAAACAATGCTTAACGACCTTGTTCGAACTCTTGATGCAGTTTGCTACTACCTCGTAATTTAAACAAATGCTTCTCAAATCTACAATCTATCCTTTCTGAAAGTCTGTTAAATGGGTACATCAAGCATGATAGAAAAAACATACGAGAAATGAAGCGGTTCTATAGTTATGTGGTAGTATGTAGATTGATTTCATCGCTATTCCGCAGTCAGCCACGAATTAGAGGCTCACGTACACGGGCTGTAGGTTCGTGGCTGACAAATTGACTGTGTTTACCTCATGTTGCATTTAAAGTAATCCGTTTTTTTTTCATATAACTGTCCTTCAGGTATTCTTTTCTGGTAAATTATTCGACTGTCTTTGTTGGCTTATACAAATGAACTCTTCTTTAAAAACAGTGTTTCAAAACAATGCAAAAGACTTTCTCGTTTTTTTAAGAAGCTAAACCCTTTTCTATTAGAACTACTCGATCTTGGATGTTTCTTACTTCGTAATTATTAAAAATTAAATACAGTGGAACCCCGGTTAACGAACTTAATTCGTTCCGCGACTCCGTTCGTTAACCGAATTGTTCGTTAACCGAAGCAATTTTTCCCATAGAAATTAATGCAAATGCAATTAATCCGTTCTAGTCTCCGAAATTTTTGTGATTTTATTTGTAATATACAGTAATTTTCTTTGATGAAAATGTAAGAAAACGTAGTATGTATCATTACAGCAACAAACATGTAACCTTTGTTTAATAAACTAGCACTGTACATACCTTCGTTTGTTGTAGGTGGTGGCAGAAAAGTGGAGATATACGAACCTTAATGCTTAGAAGGAGAATTTCCTCCAAAAAATAACGGGTAGCACTTCATTGGAAGATTCTTCGAGTCGAAGTCTCTTTCGGTAAAAAAA
>NW_019386116.1:98260-109246 GCF_000671375.1 Centruroides sculpturatus
TAAGTATAACATCAGCAAGGGATCTAGTGCCACTATACTATCGCAAATGGCGCAAGTTGAAGGCTCAATCGTCAAATGGGACGAAGCAGAAATTATTAAATCGGTACATTCACCGACATTGGCGAATTGCGCAGAAAAAATTGAAATATATAAAAGCAAATTGCATGATTCATGCATCAATTCTAGAGATTCTGAAGGGTTGCCTTCGGCCTGGAAATACTTTATCAAACGATTGGACAAATCTTAATTTATTGCGGCGATTTTAATATTTTTTCGCATAAAGTGCATTTCACTGAATTTCTATATAACGTTTTAATATTTAGTTAACCTATGCTTATTTTTTCGTATACATTTTTTGTTATTTGTAACAATAATTTTTATTTATTTTATTAGTCTGTATACATTTATATATATATTTCGCTCGTTATTTTATTTTATTTGTATTTAAATTTTTGTTCTATTTTATTTATATTCGAATGTTCTTAGCCTGACGATGGCCAACTGATTTGGCTGAAAACGTTAGCTTTACATTAAATTTTTTCTCAGCAAATTAAGGTATTTGTTTTTTGATTTATATACTATTGCTGAGTGTGTGTACATCAATTACTCATGAAAAGTTTGGAGTAGATTTCAAAATGTAAATTTAATTAGATACCCTGATGTAAAAGTACATAAAAGCCACTTAAGATACGATTGTCTGTTGTTATAAAAAATTATATTTGCTATGGTTTGCTGATTTATTGTAAACTTTATAAAAGAAATTGATAGCCAATAGCCAATCAATTTATTTCATTCACTGCCTTCCATTCCATTAAAGATTAATCTGGAATATACCATTATTGTTATTATTAATGACACTATAAAATTTTCAGAGATAATGAGTTTACGTAACCACTATTTCTATGAATAGCTTCATTTGTTCTGTAAAGCCTAGACACGAATACAGACTGAGCATGAGTTCGAATATACAAGAGGTATGTCTGAGCTGTTTCATCAGCTCTTGTTGGACGACTGCTCTTATATTTGGGTTGGACGCATTTGAAACTTGTAATTGTAAATGCTCAACAAAAGACAAAAAATTTCAAAATACCAAATTAAAGAATATGTATATTCGATTTATCGAACTGACTTTACGCGGATATACAATTCTTCTCATATGGCAAATAATCCCAGTAATCAATGAATATGCGATATGCATTGGTTGGCATGACGTATACGAAAAAAATTCCATGTTATTTAAAATAGTAATTTCTGTTATATTTATCATTTATTGTATTGGATTCGACTTCATCAAACGCTACAAATTCAATTTGAATAAGCCATTAAGAAATAAATACTTTCGATTAAAAATGATTAACGAATATAACATCTTATTACAATATGTTACTCTGGTCATTTCCTTTGTTATAATAGTAGCCATTAATTTGTATCAAATTTCGATTACTGTATTTGCCTACCCTTACATAGAAATTAAACAGAAATTTCATGGGGAAGCTCTCTTCTGTACTACATTCATCACCTTAAATGTAAGTTTTCTTATTGGTGGAATCGGTTACACCTTATTGTTAGGGGCATTGTTAATGCTGATCTCACATAAGGAATTTGAGTAATTGTCGATGGAATTGCTTTTAGTAAAAAGAAGAGATTCTGATTTATGAGAAAACGTAAACAAATTAATCATGCATCATGAAGAACTTTGGATTTTCGTGCAACAGTTCAATTCTAAGCATAATTTAATATTTGGATTTCTGTACTTTGGAATCGTTTGGTTGACAAGTTTTTTATATTATGCGTTTCTGTTCTTAGAACTTCATTATTTCATTAAATTGTTCATACTCTTTTTGATGATACTATTCACTTGCATTAGCATAATTGCTGGCTGTCTTCTGTGCTCTTTAGCATTTATGGTAATTACATTCTATATGCACTATTGACATATGCTTTAGATAGTTTATAGTTGCTTTTTCTTGCAGATGGAAAATACATTTCAAGATATCAGACAATTTGCAGGATGTGACATTGGAGAAAATCAAAAGCTAAAGGTATAAAGTTTAAATAATATTTAAACAAATATTTTCCTAATATTGACAATAATTTCAGATTTTGAACTTCATGAAAAGATTCGGAAAAGTCTCTCTCTGTCTCACAATTGGTAGATTTTTGATTATTGACAAGAGAATTCCCCTGAAGGTTGTATTATTTTCTTAATTAATTGCGGTTTTGTAACTAAAAATAAATTGAGTTAAATTTAATTTTTTCAGATGGCAAAAACGTTGCATTCAGTTTTCTCTGGTTTCAAAAAGCTAAAAAGCATTTCGAATGAAGAACAAAACTGTTCACAGATTTATAAAATTAATTTCACAGAAATGAATTTAAAAAATAAATAAATAGAACCTCTGTAGGAATGAGTATTTTTTATTAGAAAGTCTTTCTTGGCAATTCTTTCTGGTAAATAATATGTTTCTTTGCAATTATGATGTTTGTTAAATGTATTTTATAGACGAGTATAAATAAAGCATTATAGTTTATTATTGCTTAAATCATTTTTTGTCGAAAATACCGGTAAACAAATCGCTATTATTTTCGTACTTGATTTTAAAATTACGCTTCAAACTTATTTTCGCAGTGAGCCAGTAAAAGTGATAATGCAGACACTTGCCTTACTTTCAATATAGTGCTGATGATTTATTTATGGAGTTATCAAAATTAGTTAGAAATGTCAAGTATATGACGTAAGTTTCTTTCTCTAAAATTAGTATACATAAAAGAAATTCGTCAAAATACAAATAACAGCAGTAAAAAGATAAAAAGGTAACAATAAAATAAAAATATTCACATTATTAAAGATCTTTTACGATCGTATTTATAACGATGTTTATAACACAGTTTAACTCGACATTGCTTTTTGATCAATGTATGATTAAAATATATTTCCTACAATGTATTTAAACATGTACAGATATGGAAACAGAATATAACAGTAACTTAAAATGTTACAAAAACTCACAAAAATATAGTGTAGTTTCTTGGCAATATAAGACAGAAAAACGCTTGTTGAAACAGATAGTTCAGATCTCTATAGTGTTATTTATCAAGTGGAAAATAGCAGTGAAATTTGGTTGAGAGTTCGCACCTCACCAACAAGCTGGCTGCATAGAGTTATTATAATAACAGCAACCCCAAGAAAATCGTTTTTTTAGACACTCTTCTTAGGTAAAATCTCCACGTTATTTGTTGCTTTTTCTTACAATTCCGTAAATCCGTACTTTAATAATACAATGATGGAAATTTGATAGACAATAAAGTTCTGTAAATATATATATTTTTAACACATACAATACCTACTTTGTATTGTTTTTATGAAAATATTAACTTTTCAACAGTGGAGTAGTCAGACGTGGCGCTACCACTTAGTTGTGGAGAAGAAGCGTGGGAAAATTTTTAAGAATTATTCCACGTGTTTTTCTCGTTTCCGTTGCGAAGAAAATTTTGTAAACATTTATGTCTAGTAAAGAAAAAATTCTTTATTGTCACATAATTCTTTTTTTATGTGAATTTTTTTCGCGGTAATTTTTGTCTAAAATTTTTATTGAAATATATATTAAATTGTCTAATGATTATCTACCGTGTTTCCCCGAAAATAAGACATCCGCAGAAAATAAGACCTAGCACAGATTTTGCTCAATTGCGAAATATAATTCCTCCCCCTGAAAGTAAGACCTAGCCAAGTTTTTTTAGTCGTAATGGACATCGACAGATGGTTGAAAGTGGCCGTTGGCTTTTTGAAAGTACAGCCACTGATTGGTCAGCAGACAATTACGCCACACAGCATGATTTGCATAAGGCTATGGCTTGGGAATCACAGATTTGCATAACGTTACGGCTGATGATGGCTAATTGGTCGGCCGGGAATCACGCCACATGACATTTGCATAGTGCTACGGTCCAGTAAGCACTAATTGGTCAGCGAGTCCGATGTTGACGCTATAAAAAGGCGACAGTTCGACACACCGGATATACGTCATTCTCGTCTAAGTTTGACTTGGAATTATTTTGTTCAATAATAATTGTGAATTCTTCTTCCTGGAAAAAAATAAGACATTCCCTGAAAATAAGACCTAGCGCATTTTTCAGAGCAAAAATTAATATAAGACACTGTCTTATTTTCGGGGAAACACGGTATCCATTACGATTTTTTCAGAAGTTTTCAATTTATTTTCAATTTTATATAATTTTTTAAAGTTTCATGCATTTAAGTCATGGCGATTTTTTCCAACCTGCGAATGAAATTCCAAAAAATGTAATTGACAGTTAACGAATTTCATCCACGATTGTAGATGACGTAACAGTTGTTATTGTGAGATCCTGAGGGCCCTGGGCCTCATTTGTGAATTTTTATTAATATGTTTAAATTATCGACAAAATATTATTTCATTTTGTGTGAAAAAACTAGTGTTTTAGACGTGGGAAAAATAGATGACAGATGACACTTCCTTTCCACAGAAGAGAACATCCGCTGTTTTTCCCTTATCCGTTAAAAATCTCGCTCCGATGGGAAATGGTTACCCCTTATTCATCCCCCTCTCATCCGTTCTCACGAAAGAGCTAATGGACGATGATTGGACGAAATTTTGAAATAAAAGGAGAAATTAGTCAGAATTCGAGGAGTTCTCCGACCGATTTGAAAGTGTCCAGGCTCCACATACTTTCCGGGAGTTCAGCGACGAGTTCTTCGACAGATCCGAAGCATACAAACTCCACACGCAGTTTTTCCTCCTGATGGCCAACGCCCATAACGGAGTCCGATAGACTAAGTCCCGAGTCTACACTTAGAAGAAGTTATATTTTATATTTTGTGCACGAATTGATCTCCCATACGAAAGTAATAGGAACTCTATTTACAAGGTGTCCTCTACCTATACAGAAACGAAAACGGCGACAACTAACAGGTCGTATGTTTAGAATCATTTGTGAGCTCTCTCTCTCGAACGCGCATAAACCTAGAAGAGGTTTTAACCTCTAGCTTGTCGTTTTAATTGTGGTTATCGATCATTTCTATTCGTTTGTTTAGATTTATTAAATTTTACTTATGTTTATTATACAAAAATGTCTCTTAATTGGATGTCCGAATCAGATCGCAAACGCGTGTTAATCCGCGTAAATAAAATCGATTAACTGGTGTCGGGAACCTGACAATTGGGATAAAGACCTCGCAGTCTAGAATTCCCTTTACCTAAATATCACCGCCCTCCGGTCAAACAAATCTTGACATAGGATCAGATCTCTCGATCTGAAACCTGGAGAACTAGTCTCACCGACTAGCTGCCGAATAAGTGGTACAAACATTCCTCCCTCGGATTAGTACCCCCGGCTGATCTCACATTATGTTTACAACTACGACGCCTGGCGGCCATACCCCCCCGGACTGTGAAATGGGTGAAGGTCGTCTTCTGTTCATACTTTCTGTAGTAGTGACGTAATCTGACGTAATCATTTATATATATATAAATGAATGTATGTGTGTTTGTGTGTGTGTGTGTGTGTGTGTGTTTGTGTGTGAGTGTGAATGTGTGTGTGTGTCTGTCCTTCATGCATTAACACACCGTTTATCCGATTGCTGTGAAACTTTAGAAAGTTGTTTAATATACTCCCAGATCTGGCATAGTTCGATTGCCATGAAACTTTGGGAAGTTTTTTAAGACACTCCCGCGAAGGTTTCTGGCAAAGTACATTTATCCTACGATAGATGGCGCGCGTGTATACGAGCATTTTACTGTGTGTTCGATCGATTTCAAATTGTGAAGATCATTTCCCCTATCCAAATAATATCTATATACATGCATTTGTGAACTGTTATTTACGATATTTGTAATAATATTTTAAATTAACTAAATTAATTAATTAATCACTTTATTCCAACTTTTTTTTGCTAATTAGGTATTCGCTCGAACTTTGTTAAAACCTTAACTGTATCCCAAACAACAACCGAAGTTGTATGAGGAAATTCGCCTATTTTATCGATCTAGGGATCCCCTTTTCCAAATTTTAATATCAACTCAAAATAATTTAAAAAGACAAATTACAATAAAACGGTTTATTATCCAACTATCAGAAATTTCACAACATGCCAAGGAAGAGAGGAAGGAGCAATTAAATAATTAAAAATTGTAAAGGATAAAAAATATATATATAAAAACGGGGAATATCGCACTTCTGACAATCGCTACAAGTGTGTGGGCTAAATTTGGAGAATCCATGTTTCTCGCATGGACAACTGTATATGGCCAGCTCACGCATTGGAAAATCTTCTGATTTATTCGTGTACGCACCAGACGAAAAACAAAAATATCGTGTATCCACAAACACTCCAATAAATAAATAGAATTGAAACGACACTTTGAAATGTTTTCCCGATAAAAATGATAAAATGTGGTCGTATGTGGTCTTTAATGTATGCTGATAGAATGTGGTCGTATGTGGTTCTCTTCATAACAACCATATCCTTTGATTTATCCTGCCTAGTGATAACTACGTTATTGCCTCTAAGCCAGTTCTGGGTTTTTCTAATATAAGGCCATATAGGATCTCTGTCTCTTTTTTCATTCCTCATGCTTGATTTTCAATGCGACTTCCCATCTAAACATTTCTTTCTTTGTTTCGCTGAGGCCCTGTAATGCTTGCTCGATATCTGGTATGAGGCATATATCTCGATATATGCTGGGACAGCATCGATTTGCCTACATTCGTAAAGAAAGCAAGTAAATACGTCCCTAAATACGCCCCAATACCTCTAATCAAACAGGACAGACTCATACCAGACATCGAGCAAGCATTAGAGGGCCTCGGCGAAACTAAGAAAGAAATGTTTAGATGGAAGTCGCATTAAAAATCAAGCATGATGAATGTAAAAGAGACAGAGATCCTATATTGCCTTATATTAGAAAAACGCAGAACTGTCTTAGAGGCAATAACATAGTGCTCACTAGTGCGGATAAATCAAAGGATATGGTTGTTATGAAGAGAACCACATACGACCACATTCTATCAGCATACATTAAAGATACCCGCTGTAAGATTGCACCCCCCAACGCCGTGGGGAAACTGCGATAAAAGTGAATAATAATAATAATAATAATAATGTTTGAATAAAAATGATAAAATGTAAATTGAATTTTATCATAACGAGTTTGATAGAATTTCCTTTCTTCTGAGATCGCAGCAATGCGCGATGGGTAAGCAGGTTGTAAATAAAAGAAAATTTCATTATATCTAAAATTAAATAGGAAATTTTATTTAATTTTAAAATTTGTTGTTCAAATTTACACCAAAATATTAAAGCGGTTAAAAATATTAGCATTTGGTAAATATACTTAATTTACGTATAATGAATATAAATAAAATTTTAAGAAAGAACAAAACAATAAATAAATTGGAAATATTTTTTATATTCATCTTCAGATTTATTACATATGTTATACTAATTCACCGGTATTTTAATTTTAAAACAGTAATCATCATTGGCATGCATCAGAAAAGAAACCATAATTTTTGTAAAAGACAATTCTCTAACAGGAAAGTCGACAGTCTACGTCAGTGGTTCTTAAACTTTTTATACTCGCGGCCCACCAAATATTTCATAATTTTTTGTTACCCCTATTTTTTTAAAAAAATAATTTATATTTGTTAAATTATCTATAATAAATGGATTTTTTTTATTATTGCTTTATTTTTAAAATTCCAAGCATTAATAGTTCCTTAGCATTACTTTGGAATAAAAGAAGTAAATACTGCGTTATAAGTAGCATATTTACATTTATTTCTTCTGTACTAACAAAGTTGTATGTAGGAAGAAATAAGAAATATATATATAAAAATAAATAAATACGAAAACTTTATTAATCTTATTTCACTTTTCAATATGATATTCGGTTATACATCAATTTTCTTTTTATTATATTCTGAAGGAAATTTTGCATAATTTGGCGGCCCCCCGGCAAACTTTTTACGGACCCCCAGAGGGCCGCGGCCCCCGTTAAGAAACACTGGTCTACATCACCAATCTTATGTGTGACCTACTTTTTCTAACAGTAAAACGAAGTAAGTTACGGTACAACGATACACACAAACACTAATTATAATAATCAAAATTCTTAAAGTTCTTCTAAAATCCTCCATTCGATCTTTGATATAGTTTTACGTAATAGCACTAAATCGGTAGACATGTCTAAATAACAGGCTTATAAACACTAAAAAATATAAATGTTTCCAAATTAGGACTAGATAATGCACAAATAAATTAGTAAGTCTATAATACATACTCTCACTTATATCCAAGTATTATATCCAAAGACTAGCAGACCCCGCCACGCGTTGTTGTGGCTCAAAATGTATCTATTATAAATGTATAACACTTCTCCCGTGGGGGAATTTTTCGAAAAATCCCTTAGTGTACATTTTCTTGACGTACCCTATTAAAACACAATCAAAAACGCAAAAAAAACCGCATCTAAAATAGTATAAATAGAAGCACAGGTCTTTACGGTAAGCCTTAATCCTGTCCATCTCCCAGGGGGGATTTCGACACGTATACAGTATTATATAAAAACACGTGCGTATTCAAATGCAGCGTTGTGTCAAAATTTCAAAGGAATCGGTAGAAACAAACGAACATTACATTTTTATTTATATAAATAGATAGAAGATGATCTGCTTTAGTTGTTAATTTTCACAGAAAAGCATAACGCCTCACAGAAAAGCAAACTTAGGGCGTCGTACTCGTAGCGCCATCTGTTGACATAAAAGCCTTAACCATAGATGATATCTTTTAATTTATATGAATGTTTAACGGAATAATATACAGCCTATGTCCACCCTGAAGTTCCATTCTAAATATTGGTGAAAGAATTTTTGAAATCGGATTAGTAGTTTCGGAGATTACCTGCTGCATACAAACTTATATACAAACATTACCTCTTTATAATATTAGTATAGATTACTTCTCGCTAATTGTCGAAAAATAAATTATTTTTCAACTTATCTTTCTGTATCATATTCTGAAACAAGTTCTAAATTAACAGTAAAATTTCCACGTAAAATTTATCGCAGTAAACTTCGAGAAAACAGAGAAGCACCAAGGAAATACTAAACCGAACTCTACGAAATCTGACGCGAACTGATGCATATGGGTTACACTGAAAATACTCCTCACGTGACAAAAAAATAAATTTTTCTGAATAAATGCTAAAAGTTTTGAAAAGTTCTTCCATAATATTCGATGAATTTAATTAATACACAATAACTAAATTCGTTTAATAAAGATTAATAATTTACCATTATAATTATGCATATTACATATAAAAAAAATCACTGCGCAAAATTGCCTGCCAAGTTGATAAATATAGAACGATCACGTGACCAAAAGCTAACACCAAGAAATATGAAAAAATATGATTAAAATTTAATGTTTCTGTAGAAATTAGTAAATTGTAAGAAATTTCATCAAAGACAAGAGAATAATTTTCAGCTTGCATAAACTGTACAATAAATAATTATTTCTTCGAAAGAAGTTGTTATACACTAATAAATAATAATTATTTAATAATGCTTTTATCCATTTTAAGTCGATATTGTAAAAATTAAGCTATTTAATTTGGCTTTTATTATTTAGTTTCCAAGTATTGTACTGTAAAATTCAATTTATTTAACAGAAACAAAGCTAAGCTATTAAATATAAACAAGACAATACAGTAATTTTCACGTAAGTTAAGTGTAAATACAGAAAAAAACGAATTATATCAAAGATGGGACGAATAAAATTACATCCCTCCAACACAGCTTATAATTCATAGTCATTCTTTGCTTGGCTGCTATTCCGACTGTTTTTTGTTGGTAAAAAGTTAATGTTTTACGATAAAAGTACCTATTCTTAGTGAAAGAAAATTAAAGTATCGAAATATAATATTCAAACGTAAAAATATTCATATATGTCGATATTAAAAATGTATATATTTTTTTCGATATTTGAAATAATATAAAGACAAAAACATTACATATATGAAACGTAGGCCGTAAACAACTTTTCTGTCAAATAAATTATGGAATAGACAGGCTTATTTAGAAAAATTCAATCGGGAATAACTGATGTTAAATAAATAGAGGGTACAGTATGCTTTTTATTTGAGAGTATCTGCGTTTACAAATTAACAGAATTTTCAGTTTTTTACACATTATTATGCTATAATGTAGGAAACTATGTGTAATATATAATACATACTACAGAAAGAGTAATAAAGGAACATCAGTCATTGTAAGTAATGTATTATTGAAAGTTTTATTCATATAGATCAGGGGTGGCCAACCTTTTGCATACCATGCGCCAATTTTTTGATAGACGAGTTCAGATGCGCAGTGGCGTACCGTGGGTTTTAACAGCCCGGGGCGGAGAAAAATTTCGGCCACCCCTTCATTAGGTATTTCAATTTATAAGACGAAAATTCAGTTTTGCCACAGAACAAGCAATGAAAAATGCGGTTGTAGTGTAGTTACCCGTATAAAATAGTTCTATACGATATTAGTGGTGTCCATGAACACGAATGTATCGTGTATCGTACAGACAAAAGAAAAAAAAAAGGGTCAACAGGTGTCGCAGGAATTACTCGGGAAAAGAAGTTAGTAGTCCAATCCAATTCCCGGACTGTCCGGACGGTAGCACTATCGTGGGACGTTAGCACTCATTTACACACCTGTAAACTGATCGAAAATAAACATACATGCATACACTGTTATTTACTATGTGAAGAACACTCATTTTATCTGTAAAGTTGATTGCAACGAATTGTGCAACAAATGAACTTGCCAAGACAGACTATAAAAAATTAATTTTCTATGTAATATTCATAATTGCAAAGAAGCCAAATCTGGCAATGTTGCTCAGAACTGACTAAAGCGCCACTTGTAATCGTCCAATGCGCCAAGTTTGGCGCATGC
>NW_019386116.1:109541-116057 GCF_000671375.1 Centruroides sculpturatus
GATAATCGAAACAAATACTTTAATTTGTCTTTTAATGATAATACAACACGTTTTCTTTTCGATGACATATCGGTAATATTAAAAGTAAATACTATATTCAAATCGTAATCAAATTTTCAAGAAACAAACGTTTGTATTGAATTTGGACTACTACTGACCAAAGCTAACAGACCACCTATTGTTTAAAAGGCCGTATGGTGGCGCAAGAAGACGGATTTTATGAAATAAAAAGCAGTTGAAACTGCATTTTTATGAATAAAAATTTGACAAACTATTTATCGTTTTAAGACGAGTAAAATTTTTCGTCGCGTTCTGCAGTTTTAAATAAATCTTCAAAACGCGAGGCTCTTCAGACCGCGAGGCATAGACGGTGGCCCACGTTGCCCATGCCTTACGCCGCCCTTGATCATAGAAATGATGTAATTTAAAAATAAATTATTTATAAATACGTATGTCAAGTTATATTTTTATTACCACGCAAAATATATTTAACCCTTAAGAGTTTATGGCCACTGTGCCGGGTGAGACGTTGTTGAAACAAAAAAGTTATGCATTCATCACGTACATAAACAGTGTCGTAATTCACCAAGTGCAAATCAGCAAATTCCTAAAATTTTTGTTTATTTTGAACAATCCGGATAATCGAAAATCCGGATAATAGAGGTCCGGATAATCGAGGTTCTACTGTAATTCGTTTTTTTTCTGTATTTACACTCAATTTACGTGAAAATTATTGTATTGCCCTGTTTATATTTAATAACTTATCTTTGTTTTTGTTGAATAAATTCAATTTTACAGTACAATACTTGGAAACTAAATAATAAAAGCCGAATTAAATATCAGATAGCTTAATTTTTACAATATTAACTTAAAATGGATAAAAGCATTATTAAATAATTATTATTTATTCGTGTATATCGACTTCTTTCGAAGAAATAATTATTTATCGTACAATACTTGGAAACTAAATAATAAAAGCCGAATTAAATATCAGATAGCTTAATTTTTACAATATTAACTTAAAATGGATAAAAGCATTATTAAATAATTATTATTTATTCGTGNAGCAAATGGACGATGATTGGACGAAATTTTGAAATAAAAGGAGAAATTAGTCAGAATTCGAGGAGTTCTCCGACCGATTTGAAAGTGTCCAGGCTCCACATACTTTCCGGGAGTTCAGCGACGAGTTCTTCGACAGATCCGAAGCATACAAACTCCACACGCAGTTTTTCCTCCTGATGGCCAACGCCCATAACGGAGTCCGATAGACTAAGTCCCGAGTCTACACTTAGAAGAAGTTATATTTTATATTTTGTGCACGAATTGATCTCCCATACGAAAGTAATAGGAACTCTATTTACAAGGTGTCCTCTAACTATACAGAAACGAAAACGGCGACAACTAACAGGTNTTTATTCGTGTATATCGACTTCTTTCGAAGAAATAATTATTTATCGTACAGTTTATGTAAGCTGAAAATTATTCTCTTGTCTTTGATGAAATTTCTTACAGTTTACTAATTTCTACAGAAACATTAAATTTTTAACTATGACATTTGTTAAAATTTATGAATTTGTACCCAAAACATCAAGTTTTAAACATATTTTTTCATATTTCTTGGTGTTAGTATTTGGTCACGTGGTCGTTCTATATTTCTCAACTTGGCGGGCGATTTTGCGCATGGAACTTTTTTCATATGTAATATGCATAATTATAATGATAAATTATTAATCTTTATTAAACAGATTTAGTTATTGTGTATTAATTAAATTCATCGGATATTATGAAAGAACTTTTCAAAACTTTTAGCGTTTATTCAGAAAAATTTATCCTTTTGTCACGTGAGGAGTATTTTCAGTCAATTTGATATGCATCAGTTCGCGTCAGATTTCGTAGAGTTCGATGTAGTGTTTCCTTGGTGTTTCTCGGTTTTCTCGAAGTTCACTGCGATAAATTTTTATTTCGTGGATGGATACATTATGCACTGTTTTAATGGATATAAGGTGGAAATTTTACTGTGAAATTAGAACTTGTTTCAGAATATGATACAGAAAGAAAAGTTGAAAAATAATTTA
Organism: Centruroides sculpturatus; assembly: GCF_000671375.1. NCBI lineage: Eukaryota > Metazoa > Arthropoda > Arachnida > Scorpiones > Buthidae > Centruroides > Centruroides sculpturatus. The sequence goes on from NW_019386116.1 coordinate 111,620, forward strand.
TTTTNCTATACAGAAACGAAAACGGCGACAACTAACAGGTCGTATGTTTAGAATCATTTGTGAGCTCTCTCTCTCGAACGCGCATAAACCTAGAAGAGGTTTTAACCTCTAGCTTGTCGTTTTAATTGTGGTTATCGATCATTTCTATTCGTTTGTTTAGATTTATTAAATTTTACTTATGTTTATTATACAAAAATGTCTCTTAATTGGATGTCCGAATCAGATCGCAAACGCGTGTTAATCCGCGTAAATAAAATCGATTAACTGGTGTCGGGAACCTGACAATTGGGATAAAGACCTCGCAGTCTAGAATTCCCTTTACCTAAATATCACCGCCCTCCGGTCAAACAAATCTTGACATAGGATCAGATCTCTCGATCTGAAACCTGGAGAACTAGTCTCACCGACTAGCTGCCGAATAAGTGGTACAAACATTCCTCCCTCGGATTAGTACCCCCGGCTGATCTCACATTATGTTTACAACTACGACGCCTGGCGGCCATACCCCCCCGGACTGTGAAATGGGTGAAGGTCGTCTTCTGTTCATACTTTCTGTAGTAGTGACGTAATCTGACGTAATCATTTATATATATATAAATGAATGTATGTGTGTTTGTGTGTGTGTGTGTGTGTGTGTGTTTGTGTGTGAGTGTGAATGTGTGTGTGTGTCTGTCCTTCATGCATTAACACACCGTTTATCCGATTGCTGTGAAACTTTAGAAAGTTGTTTAATATACTCCCAGATCTGGCATAGTTCGATTGCCATGAAACTTTGGGAAGTTTTTTAAGACACTCCCGCGAAGGTTTCTGGCAAAGTACATTTATCCTACGATAGATGGCGCGCGTGTATACGAGCATTTTACTGTGTGTTCGATCGATTTCAAATTGTGAAGATCATTTCCCCTATCCAAATAATATCTATATACATGCATTTGTGAACTGTTATTTACGATATTTGTAATAATATTTTAAATTAACTAAATTAATTAATTAATCACTTTATTCCAACTTTTTTTTGCTAATTAGGTATTCGCTCGAACTTTGTTAAAACCTTAACTGTATCCCAAACAACAACCGAAGTTGTATGAGGAAATTCGCCTATTTTATCGATCTAGGGATCCCCTTTTCCAAATTTTAATATCAACTCAAAATAATTTAAAAAGACAAATTACAATAAAACGGTTTATTATCCAACTATCAGAAATTTCACAACATGCCAAGGAAGAGAGGAAGGAGCAATTAAATAATTAAAATTATAAAGGATTAAAAAANGTGTGTGTGTGTGTGTGTGTGTGTGTGTTTGTGTGTGAGTGTGAATGTGTGTGTGTGTCTGTCCTTCATGCATTAACACACCGTTTATCCGATTGCTGTGAAACTTTAGAAAGTTGTTTAATATACTCCCAGATCTGGCATAGTTCGATTGCCATGAAACTTTGGGAAGTTTTTTAAGACACTCCCGCGAAGGTTTCTGGCAAAGTACATTTATCCTACGATAGATGGCGCGCGTGTATACGAGCATTTTACTGTGTGTTCGATCGATTTCAAATTGTGAAGATCATTTCCCCTATCCAAATAATATCTATATACATGCATTTGTGAACTGTTATTTACGATATTTGTAATAATATTTTAAATTAACTAAATTAATTAATTAATCACTTTATTCCAACTTTTTTTTGCTAATTAGGTATTCGCTCGAACTTTGTTAAAACCTTAACTGTATCCCAAACAACAACCGAAGTTGTATGAGGAAATTCGCCTATTTTATCGATCTAGGGATCCCCTTTTCCAAATTTTAATATCAACTCAAAATAATTTAAAAAGACAAATTACAATAAAACGGTTTATTATCCAACTATCAGAAATTTCACAACATGCCAAGGAAGAGAGGAAGGAGCAATTAAATAATTAAAAATTGTAAAGGATAAAAAATATATATATAAAAACGGGGAATATCGCACTTCTGACAATCGCTACAAGTGTGTGGGCTAAATTTGGAGAATCCATGTTTCTCGCATGGACAACTGTATATGGCCAGCTCACGCATTGGAAAATCTTCTGATTTATTCGTGTACGCACCAGACGAAAAACAAAAATATCGTGTATCCACAAACACTCCAATAAATAAATAGAATTGAAACGACACTTTGAAATGTTTTCCCGATAAAAATGATAAAATGTGGTCGTATGTGGTCTTTAATGTATGCTGATAGAATGTGGTCGTATGTGGTTCTCTTCATAACCACCATATCCTTTGATTTATCCTGCCTAGTGATAACTACGTTATTGCCTCTAAGCCAGTTCTGGGTTTTTCTAATATAAGGCCATATAGGATCTCTGTCTCTTTTTTCATTCCTCATGCTTGATTTTCAATGCGACTTCCCATCTAAACATTTCTTTCTTTGTTTCGCTGAGGCCCTGTAATGCTTGCTCGATATCTGGTATGAGGCATATATCTCGATATATGCTGGGACAGCATCGATTTGCCTACATTCGTAAAGAAAGCAAGTAAATACGTCCCTAAATACGCCCCAATACCTCTAATCAAACAGGACAGACTCATACCAGACATCGAGCAAGCATTAGAGGGCCTCGGCGAAACTAAGAAAGAAATGTTTAGATGGAAGTCGCATTAAAAATCAAGCATGATGAATGTAAAAGAGACAGAGATCCTATATTGCCTTATATTAGAAAAACGCAGAACTGTCTTAGAGGCAATAACATAGTGCTCACTAGTGCGGATAAATCAAAGGATATGGTTGTTATGAAGAGAACCACATACGACCACATTCTATCAGCATACATTAAAGATACCCGCTGTAAGATTGCACCCCCCAACGCCGTGGGGAAACTGCGATAAAAGTGAATAATAATAATAATAATAATAATGTTTGAATAAAAATGATAAAATGTAAATTGAATTTTATCATAACGAGTTTGATAGAATTTCCTTTCTTCTGAGATCGCAGCAATGCGCGATGGGTAAGCAGGTTGTAAATAAAAGAAAATTTCATTATATCTAAAATTAAATAGGAAATTTTATTTAATTTTAAAATTTGTTGTTCAAATTTACACCAAAATATTAAAGCGGTTAAAAATATTAGCATTTGGTAAATATACTTAATTTACGTATAATAAATCTAAATAAAATTTTAAGAAAGAACAAAACAATAAATAAATTGGAAATATTTTTTATATTCATCTTCAGATTTATTACATATGTTATACTAATTCACCGGTATTTTAATTTTAAAACAGTAATCATCATTGGCATGCATCAGAAAAGAAACCATAATTTTTGTAAAAGACAATTCTCTAACAGGAAAGTCGACAGTCTACGTCAGTGGTTCTTAAACTTTTTATACTCGCGGCCCACCAAATATTTCATAATTTTTTGTTACCCCTATTTTTTTAAAAAAATAATTTATATTTGTTAAATTATCTATAATAAATGGATTTTTTTTATTATTGCTTTATTTTTAAAATTCCAAGCATTAATAGTTCCTTAGCATTACTTTGGAATAAAAGAAGTAAATACTGCGTTATAAGTAGCATATTTACATTTATTTCTTCTGTACTAACAAAGTTGTATGTAGGAAGAAATAAGAAATAAATAAATAAAAAACTAAATATGAAAACTTTATCTTTCGTATTTCACTTTTCGATACGATATTCGGTTATACATAAATTTTTTTTTATTATATTCTGAAGGAAATATTGCATAATTTGGCGGCCCCCGGCAAACTTCTTACGGACCCACAGGGGGCCGCGGCCCCCCTGTTAAGAAACACTGCTATAGACCAGTGTTCCGCAAGCTTTTTCTATTCGTAGCACACCCATGACTCGACATGTCTCAACACGGCACACCAAAATGTCATTCCCATCAAAAGCGTATGATATGATACTATTAATAGAATTACGTAATGCCACTAATCTATTATTATTATTATTATTATATTACCGCCCAGTCAAGTTTAGCCTCAATATTGTTGTTAGAGGTGTGTATGGACATAGTGATGGATGGTTTCATGTTGTCGATATCATATTTGTGCTCTTTTATGCACTGTTTAAGGGATCTTTTTGTGGCACCTATGTAAACTAGTTCTCCATCAAACCTATCATCCTTCAAGAGTATCCTACAAATCAGGCTTCCTTTCTTTGTTTATGGCATCTTTCTCGTTTCTCAGTAGCACATATATAGTGGGATTATGCCTATATTTAATGTAAGCACGTTTATGTTTTGCTATTTGTTCACATATTGCATTCAAAAGTGACATTCATAAGTAATTACCACCCATTTGATATTCATCTGTCTCCTACATGACTGTCATTGGTTTACTCATATTTATAATCTATTCAAACTTATCAATATAAATTTGAATTCTGAAGAGATTCTGTTATAGAATGTATCTTTAAACATAATTCAGACCTTAGGAGG
>NW_019386116.1:118873-122718 GCF_000671375.1 Centruroides sculpturatus
AGATAATAGGAATAGACACGAGCCTTCTAGGAATAATCAAGATAATTGGAGAGGGACAGTACGTTATGTCAGAAATCAGCGTACGCCAAACCAATATAGAAACCCTCACAGATATAAAAGGAAGGGTCAAGGTAGCAAGAAGGATCCATATATTTTAGTATATGTCAATAATCTACCGATGAAAATGATGGTCGATGAAAATCTCGAGACTACCGTCATAGATAAGGGCTTGGCGAAACGATTGGAAGGTAGAGCACCCGTAATCCTTGGAGAAAAGGACAAAGTAGATATTCGCCCCGGAAAAACGATTCCGACATTAGGTGTTGCGATACCCCAGTTTAAACTCCGAGGCCATAAATTCACAAATACTTGCAAGATAGTGCGTTCTGAAATTACAGCGCCTTGCATGGGAATAATCGGCAGAGATATCCTAGAGCGGGAGCAACTAGACATAGACGATCAAAATGGAATGATTATACTGTCAAATGGAAAGGAAGTCCATTTTTGCTCTCCCCGAACCCCAAGGAGAAATTATTTTAAAGGAAAATCGCCGCTAGAAAACCCTAAAAAGGAAATAGATTTAAGATATTCCGAGACCAGCATCATGAGGAGTGTTCGAGTGTCTTCCCGCCGAAGGCCCAATAGGAACGAACACATAGTGACAAAGCGAAAGACAAAACACAAGTCTAAAAATAAAAAGGCCGGGCGTAAATTGACTAAACTGAAAAATTATATGAGTACTGAGATGAAGTTAGGGCGTAAGATTAAACAAGAAAATAAGAAGAAAACTTATAGCGATCCCATTGAGGAAACGAAACGAGATGAGAATACGAAAACTTTTCAAGAGACTAGGAAAGAAAAAGAAGTCTCAGANCGGCCCCCGTTAAGAAACACTGGTCTACATCACCAATCTTATGTGTGACCTACTTTTTCTAACAGTAAAACGAAGTAAGTTACGGTACAACGATACACACAAACACTAATTATAATAATCAAAACAAATTCTTAAAGTTCTTCTAAAATCCTCCATTCGATCTTTGATATAGTTTTACGTAATAGCACTAAATCGGTAGACATGTCTAAATAACAGGCTTATAAACACTAAAAAATATAAATGTTTCCAAATTAGGACTAGATAATGCACAAATAAATTAGTAAGTCTATAATACATACTCTCACTTATATCCAAGTATTATATCCAAAGACTAGCAGACCCCGCCACGCGTTGTTGTGGCTCAAAATGTATCTATTATAAATGTATAACACTTCTCCCGTGGGGGAATTTTTCGAAAAATCCCTTAGTGTACATTTTCTTGACGTACCCTATTAAAACACAATCAAAAACGCAAAAAAAACCGCATCTAAAATAGTATAAATAGAAGCACAGGTCTTTACGGTAAGCCTTAATCCTGTCCATCTCCCAGGGGGGATTTCGACACGTATACAGTATTATATAAAAACACGTGCGTATTCAAATGCAGCGTTGTGTCAAAATTTCAAAGGAATCGGTAGAAACAAACGAACATTACATTTTTATTTATATAAATAGATAGAAGATGATCTGCTTTAGTTGTTAATTTTCACAGAAAAGCATAACGCCTCACAGAAAAGCAAACTTAGGGCGTCGTACTCGTAGCGCCATCTGTTGACATAAAAGCCTTAACCATAGATAATATCTTTTAATTTATATGAATGTTTAACGGAATAATATACAGCCTATGTCCACCCTGAAGTTCCATTCTAAATATTGGTGAAAGAATTTTTGAAATCGGATTAGTAGTTTCGGAGATTACCTGCTGCATACAAACTTATATACAAACATTACCTCTTTATAATATTAGTATAGATTACTTCTCGCTAATTGTCGAAAAATAAATTATTTTTCAACTTATCTTTCTGTATCATATTCTGAAACAAGTTCTAAATTAACAGTAAAATTTCCACGTAAAATTTATCGCAGTAAACTTCGAGAAAACAGAGAAGCACCAAGGAAATACTAAACCGAACTCTACGAAATCTGACGCGAACTGATGCATATGGGTTACACTGAAAATACTCCTCACGTGACAAAAAAATAAATTTTTCTGAATAAATGCTAAAAGTTTTGAAAAGTTCTTCCATAATATTCGATGAATTTAATTAATACACAATAACTAAATTCGTTTAATAAAGATTAATAATTTACCATTATAATTATGCATATTACATATAAAAAAAATCACTGCGCAAAATTGCCTGCCAAGTTGATAAATATAGAACGATCACGTGACCAAAAGCTAACACCAAGAAATATGAAAAAATATGATTAAAATTTAATGTTTCTGTAGAAATTAGTAAATTGTAAGAAATTTCATCAAAGACAAGAGAATAATTTTCAGCTTGCATAAACTGTACAATAAATAATTATTTCTTCGAAAGAAGTTGTTATACACTAATAAATAATAATTATTTAATAATGCTTTTATCCATTTTAAGTCGATATTGTAAAAATTAAGCTATTTAATTTGGCTTTTATTATTTAGTTTCCAAGTATTGTACTGTAAAATTCAATTTATTTAACAGAAACAAAGCTAAGCTATTAAATATAAACAAGACAATACAGTAATTTTCACGTAAGTTAAGTGTAAATACAGAAAAAAACGAATTATATCAAAGATGGGACGAATAAAATTACATCCCTCCAACACAGCTTATAATTCATAGTCATTCTTTGCTTGGCTGCTATTCCGACTGTTTTTTGTTGGTAAAAAGTTAATGTTTTACGATAAAAGTACCTATTCTTAGTGAAAGAAAATTAAAGTATCGAAATATAATATTCAAACGTAAAAATATTCATATATGTCGATATTAAAAATGTATATATTTTTTTCGATATTTGAAATAATATCAAGACAAAAACATTACATATATGAAACGTAGGCCGTAAACAACTTTTCTGTCAAATAAATTATGGAATAGACAGGCTTATTTAGAAAAATTCAATCGGGAATAACTGATGTTAAATAAATAGAGGGTACAGTATGCTTTTTATTTGAGAGTATCTGCGTTTACAAATTAACAGAATTTTCAGTTTTTATACACATTATTATGCTATAATGTAGGAAACTATGTGTAATATATAATACATACTACAGAAAGAGTAATAAAGGAACATCAGTCATTGTAAGTAATGTATTATTGAAAGTTTTATTCATATAGATCAGGGGTGGCCAACCTTTTGCATACCATGCGCCAATTTTTTGATAGACGAGTTCAGATGCGCAGTGGCGTACCGTGGGTTTTAACAGCCCGGGGCGGAGAAAAATTTCGGCCACCCCTTCATTAGGTATTTCAATTTATAAGACGAAAATTCAGTTTTGCCACAGAACAAGCAATGAAAAATGCGGTTGTAGTGTAGTTACCCGTATAAAATAGTTCTATACGATATTAGTGGTGTCCATGAACACGAATGTATCGTGTATCGTACAGACAAAAGAAAAAAAAAAGGGTCAACAGGTGTCGCAGGAATTACTCGGGAAAAGAAGTTAGTAGTCCAATCCAATTCCCGGACTGTCCGGACGGTAGCACTATCGTGGGACGTTAGCACTCATTTACACACCTGTAAACTGATCGAAAATAAACATACATGCATACACTGTTATTTACTATGTGAAGAACACTCATTTTATCTGTAAAGTTGATTGCAACGAATTGTGCAACAAATGAACTTGCCAAGACAGACTATAAAAAATTAATTTTCTATGTAATATTCATAATTGCAAAGAAGCCAAATCTGGCAATGTTGCTCAGAACTGACTGAAGCGCCACTTGTAATCGTCCAATGCGCCAAGTTTGGCGCATGCGCC
>NW_019386116.1:123661-149775 GCF_000671375.1 Centruroides sculpturatus
TCATAGAAATGATGTAATTTGAATATAAATTATTTATAAATACGTATGTCAAGTTATATTTTTATTACTACGTAAAATATTTTAAGAGTTTATGGCCACTGTGCCGGGTGAGACGTTGTTGAAACAAAAAAGTTATGCATTCATCACGTACATAAACAGTGTCGTAATTCACCAAGTGCAAATCAGCAAATTCCTAAAATTTTTGTTTATTTTGAACAATCCGGATAATCGAAAATCCGGATAATAGAGGTCCGGATAATCGAGGTTCTACTGTAATTCGTTTTTTTTCTGTATTTACACTCAATTTACGTGAAAATTATTGTATTGCCCTGTTTATATTTAATAACTTATCTTTGTTTTTGTTGAATAAATTCAATTTTACAGTACAATACTTGGAAACTAAATAATAAAAGCCGAATTAAATATCAGATAGCTTAATTTTTACAATATTAACTTAAAATGGATAAAAGCATTATTAAATAATTATTATTTATTCGTGTATATCGACTTCTTTCGAAGAAATAATTATTTATCGTACAGTTTATGTAAGCTGAAAATTATTCTCTTGTCTTTGATGAAATTTCTTACAGTTTACTAATTTCTACAGAAACATTAAATTTTAAACTATGACATTTGTTAAAATTTATAAATTTGTACCCAAAACATCAAGTTTTAAACATATTTTTTCATATTTCTTGGTGTTAGTATTTGGTCACGTGGTCGTTCTATATTTCTCAACTTGGCGGGCGATTTTGCGCATGGAACTTTTTTCATATGTAATATGCATAATTATAATGATAAATTATTAATCTTTATTAAACAGATTTAGTTATTGTGTATTAATTAAATTCATCGGATATTATGAAAGAACTTTTCAAAACTTTTAGCGTTTATTCAGAAAAATTTATCCTTTTGTCACGTGAGGAGTATTTTCAGTCAATTTGATATGCATCAGTTCGCGTCAGATTTCGTAGAGTTCGATGTAGTGTTTCCTTGGTGTTTCTCGGTTTTCTCGAAGTTCACTGCGATAAATTTTTATTTCGTGGATGGATACATTATGCACTGTTTTAATGGATATAAGGTGGAAATTTTACTGTGAAATTAGAACTTGTTTCAGAATATGATACAGAAAGAAAAGTTGAAAAATAATTTATTTTTCAACTTTTTTTCAACTTTCAATACTTTATTTTTCAACTTCAACGCAACGTTTTTGTCATCTGAAAAATTAAATTTAACTCAATTTATTTAATTTATTTTATTTACTCAATAATATACAACATTCAAAGGAATTATTTCGTCAATATTCAAAAATCTATCAATTGTGAGACAGAGAGAGACTTTTCCGAATCTTTTCATGAAGTTCAAAATCTGAAATTATTGTCAATATTAGGAAAATATTTGTTTAAATATTATTTAAACTTTATACCTTTAGCTTTTAATTTTTTCCAATGTCACATACTACAAATTGTCTGATATCTTGAAATGTATTTTCCATCTGCAAGAAAAAGCAACTATAAACTATCTAACGCATATGCTAATATTGCATATAGAATGTAATTACCGTAAATGCTAAAGAGCACAGTAGACAGCCAGCAATTATGCTAATGCAAGTGAATAGTATCATCAATAGGAGTATCAACAATTTAAAGAAATAATGAACTGCTAAGAACAAAAACGCATAATATAAAAAACTTGTCACCCAAACAGTTCCAAAGCAAACAAATCCAAATAATAAGTTATATTTAGAATTGAACTGTTGAACGAAAATCCAAAGTTCTTCGTAATGCATCATTAATTCGTTTAGCTTCTCTCGTAAATCATAATCAATTCTCTTGATTATAATCAGCTTCATCGACAATTGCTCAAATTCCTTATGGGAGGTCAGAGCTAACAATGCCACTAATAATATGTAACCGATTCCACCAAAAAGAAACTTGCGTTTAAGGAGGTGAATGTAGTACAGAAGAGAGCTTCCCGATGAAATTTTTGCTTCATTTCTATGTAAAAGTAGGCAAATACAGTAACTGCAATTTGATAGAAATCAATGCCTACTATTATAACAAAGGAAATGAGCAGAGTAACATGTTGTAATAAGATGATATTTTCGTTAACTATTTTTACTCGAAAGTATTTATTCCTTAATGGCTTTCTCAAATTAAATTTGTTGCGTTTGATGAAATCCAATGTAATACAATAAAAGATAAAGAAAACGGAAATTACTATTTTAAATAACATGGAATTTTTTTCGTATACGTCGTACCAACCAATGCATATCGCATATTCATTGACTACTGGGATTACTTGCCACATGAGAAGAATTGTATATCCGCGTAAAGTCAGTTCGATAAACTGAATATAGATATTCTTTAATTTGGTATTTTGAAATTCTCTGTCTTTTGTTAAGCATTTACAATTACAAGTTTCAAATGCGTTCAACTCAAATATAACAGCAGTTGTCCAACAAGGGCTGATGAAACAGCTCAGACATACCTCTTGTAAATTCGAACTTATGCTCAGTCTGTATTCGTGTCTTGGTAATACAGAACGAAATAAAACTGCTCATTGAAATACTGGTTACGTAAACTCATTATGTCTGAAAATTTTATAGTTTCATTAATAATAGCAATAATAGTGTATTCAAAATTAAAATTGAATTAAAATTAGTGTATTCGAACAAACCCACTCCCCAATTGATTCGGATAATCGACGCTCTACTGTAAATATATTAAATTGATTGAATTTCTGTTAGGGAAATTTGCCATTCATATTTTGACACATACAAAAATGACGTGTAGCTCACTTTTACACTTCGTTTACTTGACTGCTATATGTCATTTCAATAAGAACAAAATTAGTCTTATTACAACACTACGAAACCGATATTTTTATGTTAACTTGAATATTGGACAAAATTAAGGATTGGAGAAGGAGAGGATTAAGTCTTAACCGAAAAAAAGGCTTCTGCTGTACTATCTTAAATGCGATTTTTTGTTTTTACCTGTGTTTATTCTTTATTGAGTACTTAGGTGTATTAAATTGATAACAATTCAGACATTGTTATAAATATTTTCATATATTTAAATTTTTAAACCAAATGTTTGTACTGTTTTAAATTCGAACTTTTAACTGCATATTGGATCGATTATAGAACGATTGTAAACGTTCCAGAAAACTGATCAAATTGAAAATGGTAAGCTTGATTCTCAGCAATTCTAATTATTCTCAGAGGTAGGTGTTATATAACAATTACTGTGGTCGTTAAAGTACACAATATAAATGGGGTTTGCCTGCAAAACTTCCGCGGGCGAAGTCGCGGGTAATAGCTAGTAAACATATATAATAAAATAAAAGTGATAAAATATGATGGTAAAGTGTAAAGAATCACGAGAATAATTAAAAGTTAAGTAAGAAAGAAAACACCAAACACTAAGTTCAACGCACAGAGTTACATTCATAGAATTCTGAATCAAATTGTTGATTCAGAATTCTTTCAAATTGTTGTTCCTGGGGATTTTCGAGCCGTCCGGATTCGTTCCCGGGTCTTCCAGAACGGTCAAATACAACTCTCGGGGACAAAGGAACGAATGCGACCATTTTTCGTTCTGCCATTTGGCCGTGTATTACTTAATAGTGTTAAAAACTATCCTGTTTGAAATATAGGCCAGTTTTTAACTATATTAAATAAAATATTGTAAAAATACGAAATCGAAACTTTAAATTATAACAAATTTTTGAATATCAGATTTCAAAGATCTTCAGTTTATAGGAATTCGCTTTCCAGTTTATAATTTGTTTTAATTTCATGCATTTGTATCGGCGCTGCTTAATTCTGTTGGCTTATGTCTAAAAAACTATGGATTCTTTGTTTTTGGAATAAAGCCCACGATACTGGTTTACATTTTTATCATTATAAAGCCGAAGTCTACATTAATAATATTTGATCAAACTGCTCTCCGGGCTATCATGAATGTCGGAACTCTCCAAACAAAAAGACCAAATCCTTCTGTTATTACACCCGCTGTGTGCACATTGTCGTGCGTGTAAACGACTGTTTCGGTCAGAAAACTTTGGGTTTATTTGGTGCGAAAGATGAGTGCAATCAATCATTGATCGTATTTTTGCAAATTCAGTTATTCGATGGTTAAATTATGTGTTTATTTTTTTGGACACTTTTTTATTGAAATAATTGTTCGGTTTCTTTATTGCACTTTTCTATATTTTAATGGCCGCAGAGTAGTATGGATATCATAAGGAACAATACGTTTTAGTTAATACAAAATGTTAAGTTTTCGCCTTAGAGCTGTAATATTCTCCACATCAGAGTAATATTTAATGTAATTTTCTTCAAAGGAAGATGTATCGAATTACCGTAGTTATATAATGGCTCCACCAATTACGATTACTAATTGCATCGTATGAATCATTAATTACCATTATACACAACCAGAATTTTATTTAAAAAATTTCAAAGTTTACAATTTTGTTATTTGAAATTGTAAAGAGTGCGTCTTTGCCACTATTGGCGGTTTTCTTTTATACTTTATTCTTTTATACTGGAACTGATGTCGACAACGCAGTTTATTGTTCGATATGTCAGAAGATAACACTTCTGGTTTAATCACAGTAGTGCGAAAAATTTCACTAAAATGCAGATATTACTCAAACTAACAAACCATAAATACACTGTAGTATAAAATGAAAAAGAATAATTAATAAAATTTCTGATAATCCGACTGTTGAAAAATTTTTTCTATTGCAAGCTGATAGCAAATTATTTTAATTAAAGTAATTCTTATATCCTGATAAATTTATTACCGAAAAGTAATGTATTATGTGTTGTCGACTGCAACTTATTTATTTATTATTAAATGAAATTTCTTGTTAAATAATAGAATAAACAGCAATTTAGGTACTTTAGTATTGTTTTTACGAGAAATTAGAACCACTTTCTAGTTCCCCTGTTTGTATTAAAGGTGCAATACAATTTTTATTACATTAGTTTACAATAAAAATGCTGAATATGGATTGAACATTATTTTAGATCAATTTAAAATTTCGAAATATTTATTTTTCGTTATTTTACGAAATGTCGGTAAGCAAAACAGTGCAAATATAGTTTATTCTTTGGAACAATTCACGGCGAATTAAGAAGTAACGAACGTTGTGATAATGACGTTGACTATATTAAAAACATTTAAAAACATAGTTGTAAATTGATGTGTTATCAATATTTTCTATAAGATATGACATTGAAAAAAAAACATTGTTAATGATATGAGTGTAACATCATCACAAGTCATAAAATCTACGAAAAATGAAAAATCTGAAAAAGGGGCAAGGTTATAAGAATTATTCAAAATACACGGGTTGCGAAGTAAAATGCAACACTACATGACATTCATTATAGACATTAAAACAATATTTATTGAACAAATAACAACAAAACACAAAGGTAAAATTATTTTATTGACAGCTCCGTACGACTGGTAGAACATGAAAAAATTAGTATTTTGTGCATTACCCTCAGCAGCAATTGCTGTCACATGCCGGAATGTTAAATGAAATAAGAATATTTCATATCAAGCTGCTTCCACACGTTAGCAAAGTTCGTTCGACATAACAGCTGGTGGTGTTTATTTTGCTAGTAGCAGGGCGATCAGAAAGGGTCTTAAATGTCAGAGACGTAGCACTGGTTGCTGAGAGTACACCAAATAGTAACGTCAGGTGAACGATCAGTATGTCAATGCAAATTATACAAGCGTAATGGAAGCTTTTTTCATGGTGTTGCATTTTGTTTGGCGAGCAGTGTTCTTTATCTAAAAAGAATCAAAATCGAAAGACACATTGGAAGAGGCAAGTCTTTGCGATTCCCCAAAGAAAATTCTATAGCTATTTGCTACAATGCTAATGTGTTGCCAATTTTCAGATTGCTTTAAATTAGGAAATAAACATATAGATTATTTAAGTGAAGATATTAAGCATCAATTAAATCGTGAGTACCAGGCGTTGAATATTTAAATTGATATGAATTAGGTTTACAAGTGACTTTTTCTACTAAAAGAAACTTTGTTTAAAATGGGAAGATTGCAAATAAATAAATATGGACATCCAGAACCTCAGCGATCGAATAAGGAAATCTAAAATCAAGATTATTTATGAAAATTAGCATGTAATGTAGTTGAGCGATCAGAAAAGATTTCTAAAAGTGAACCGTTGCTGAATGATGATCAAAGAAAGATAATTGACGAAGTCATGGATATCGTTAATTCCGGTAAAGGAAATATAATATGTTTTGACGCTTCAGGCGAAAATGGAAAAACATTCTTAATAAATCTGATACTTGCCAAAATAAGAGCAAATAAACAAATTGCCATTGGAGTAGCGTCCTCTGGAATTGCGGCTACTTTAATTGAAGGTGGAAAGACGGCTGATTCTGCTTTGAAATTACCATTAAATTTAAATTTTTCGGAAACTTCGGTATTCAACACATGAAGGCAAAGTGCTATATCTGAAATATTGCAACGATGTCAGATCATTGTTTGGAATGAAATCACCATGGCTCATAAAGTAGCAGTTGAAGCTTTAGATAAAACGCTTCAGGATTTACGACAGAATAATGATGTGATGGACGGTGCGATGGTTTTATTGTATGGAGATTTTAGGCAAACACTACCTGTTGTACCAACGGGTACAACAAGTAGTGTTGTATTCGTTGTACCAACAGGTAAGTTGTATAACAGGAAGTGCTTGCCTGTTTGCTTGATGAAATGAATGCCCATTCTCTTTATGGCCGAAAATTAAAATACTCCATTTCAAAAATATAAAAGTTCGTTCAAATGGAGATGCAAAGGCAAAAAAGTTTGCAGATTTACTAATTCAAATTGAAGATGAAAAATTAAACTAAAAGGAAGGCTATATTAACATTCCTAAGCAGCTGTAATTAGTTAAAAGTGCGATTTTGTAAATAACAAACATATTTATTTACTAGCAGATTAGCCCGGCATTGCTCGGGCATATAGTAACGATAGCGAACATTTAGATTATTAGATTATAATCGATCTTACCCGTTTTCGCGGCTGCAAAAATTAGGTCTACCTCTTTCCAGACTAATTAGAGAATTTGTAGATTGTCTAAAAATATGTTTTATTTATTTCAAAACTCAAAAACTGAATTTAAAATCGTACAGTAGAAGCCGAGTTCCTCAAGGCAATCTTTAACCCTCTGGGCAATCTCTCTTTCATGAAATTTCTTGTTAAATAATAGAATAAACAGCAATTTAGGTACTTTAGTATTGTTTTTACGAGAAATTAGAACCACTTTCTAGTTCCCCTGTTTGTATTAAAGGTGCAATACAATTTTTATTACATTAGTTTACAATAAAAATGCTGAATATGGATTGAACATTATTTTAGATCAATTTAAAATTTCGAAATATTTATTTTTCGTTATTTTACGAAATGTCGGTAAGCAAAACAGTGCAAATATAGTTTATTCTTTGGAACAATTCACGGCGAATTAAGAAGTAACGAACGTTGTGATAATGACGTTGACTATATTAAAAACATTTAAAAACATAGTTGTAAATTGATGTGTTATCAATATTTTCTATAAGATATGACATTGAAAAAAAAACATTGTTAATGATATGAGTGTAACATCATCACAAGTCATAAAATCTACGAAAAATGAAAAATCTGAAAAAGGGGCAAGGTTATAAGAATTATTCAAAATACACGGGTTGCGAAGTAAAATGCAACACTATGACATTCATTATAGACATTAAAACAATATTTATTGAACAAATAACAACAAAACACAAAGGTAAAATTATTTTATTGATCAGCTCCGTACGACTGGTAGAACATGAAAAAATTAGTATTTTGTGCATTACCCTCAGCAGCAATTGCTGTCACATGCCGGAATGTTAAATGAAATAAGAATATTTCATATCAAGCTGCTTCCACACGTTAGCAAAGTTCGTTCGACATAACAGCTGGTGGTGTTTATTTTGCTAGTAGCAGGGCGATCAGAAAGGGTCTTAAATGTCAGAGACGTAGCACTGGTTGCTGAGAGTACACCAAATAGTAACGTCAGGTGAACGATCAGTATGTCAATGCAAATTATACAAGCGTAATGGAAGCTTTTTTCATGGTGTTGCATTTTGTTTGGCGAGCAGTGTTCTTTATCTAAAAAGAATCAAAATCGAAAGACACATTGGAAGAGGCAAGTCTTTGCGATTCCCCAAAGAAAATTCTATAGCTATTTGCTACAATGCTAATGTGTTGCCAATTTTCAGATTGCTTTAAATTAGGAAATAAACATATAGATTATTTAAGTGAAGATATTAAGCATCAATTAAATCGTGAGTACCAGGCGTTGAATATTTAAATTGATATGAATTAGGTTTACAAGTGACTTTTTCTACTAAAAGAAACTTTGTTTAAAATGGGAAGATTGCAAATAAATAAATATGGACATCCAGAACCTCAGCGATCGAATAAGGAAATCTAAAATCAAGATTATTTATGAAAATTAGCATGTAATGTAGTTGAGCGATCAGAAAAGATTTCTAAAAGTGAACCGTTGCTGAATGATGATCAAAGAAAGATAATTGACGAAGTCATGGATATCGTTAATTCCGGTAAAGGAAATATAATATGTTTTGACGCTTCAGGCGAAAATGGAAAAACATTCTTAATAAATCTGATACTTGCCAAAATAAGAGCAAATAAACAAATTGCCATTGGAGTAGCGTCTTCTGGAATTGCGGCTACTTTAATTGAAGGTGGAAAGACGGCTGATTCTGCTTTGAAATTACCATTAAATTTAAATTTTTCGGAAACTTCGGTATTCAACACATGAAGGCAAAGTGCTATATCTGAAATATTGCAACGATGTCAGATCATTGTTTGGAATGAAATCACCATGGCTCATAAAGTAGCAGTTGAAGCTTTAGATAAAACGCTTCAGGATTTACGACAGAATAATGATGTGATGGACGGTGCGATGGTTTTATTGTATGGAGATTTTAGGCAAACACTACCTGTTGTACCAACGGGTACAACAAGTAGTGTTGTATTCGTTGTACCAACAGGTAAGTTGTATAACAGGAAGTGCTTGCCTGTTTGCTTGATGAAATGAATGCCCATTCTCTTTATGGCCGAAAATTAAAATACTCCATTTCAAAAATATAAAAGTTCGTTCAAATGGAGATGCAAAGGCAAAAAAGTTTGCAGATTTACTAATTCAAATTGAAGATGAAAAATTAAACTAAAAGGAAGGCTATATTAACATTCCTAAGCAGCTGTAATTAGTTAAAAGTGCGATTTTGTAAATAACAAACATATTTATTTACTAGCAGATTAGCCCGGCATTGCTCGGGCATATAGTAACGATAGCGAACATTTAGATTATTAGATTATAATCGATCTTACCCGTTTTCGCGGCTGCAAAAATTAGGTCTACCTCTTTCCAGACTAATTAGAGAATTTGTAGATTGTCTAAAAATATGTTTTATTTATTTCAAAACTCAAAAACTGAATCTAAAATCGTACAGTAGAAGCCGAGTTCCACAAGGCAATCTTTAACCCTCTGGGCAATCTCTCTTTCCCACAGGAGAGAATTTCCAAAAATTTGTTTTTGGTGTTCATTCTACTAAAACGCAGTAAAATCACCAAAACAAAAAGTAATCAAAAACATTATTTAATTTTAACTGAATAAATCTTTAGTATTTTCTATATAAATAACATAAAAAGTCAGAAAATATTTTATTATAATTAGGAATTAATTTACTTGATAATAACCTTACTTGAATTAAATAATTAATTTTAAATTCTAAAATTTAAAAAAATACTTGTTCGGAACATTATATTTCGAATTTGAAAAAATTTAAATATTTGATCTAATTCGTTTATTTTAGAATTTATTGTTTTTATGTTACCCGAAAAGTGGAAATTATTAACGTATTTATTAATTACAAAAATGTATTCTGTATGTGCCACAATTTATTTTCTTTCTTTATTATTTATACTTTATTCTGACTAAAACTATCTCTTTCTCCTTATCGTCACTCGGGAAAGGCGTGGAATTTCCAAAAATCTCTGTTTAGTATTTATTCTCATGGCGTATCCTAACTGTTTCAACATTTACAAATTTCATCTTTCAACTCCTAATAATTTATTATTACTGTTGTTATTATTATTAATCCAGCCTCCCCTGCGAGGTGGAATTTCCAAAAATTTCTTTAGAGTCTGCATTCTTTTCAAATACTGTATACGAAATTTCAACTCCTAACCGTTTGGGCTCTGCGCTTATTATTATTATTATTATGTTGGGTTTAGTGGGTTTTACTCGGTTCACACCGGTGGCTGTGTACTATGCCGGACCAGAGTCAAGGCATAGCAACCAAAACAAAACTAAAATTACATAAGTGTGTCAGTGTCTGTATTCAGGAATTTCCTAACAATGTGGCATGTATTCAATATAGTGGCCTTCTGTAGTGTGATGTATGTATTTCTACTCAATTGTAATGTTTCCAGGCTTTTGTGTAGCGTGTGTGGTATCACACCTGTACAGGAGAGAACGACAGGTACAATAAGCACCCTATCCATCCTCCACAGATGCCTGATTTCCTGGGCGAGTTCTGTGTACTTGCTAATTTTTTCAGTGCATGTGTTTTGTACATTGTGAGTGTTTGGAATGGCTATGTCTATAATGTATGTGATTTTATTGTGTTTGTCAATGAGTGTGATGTCTGGTCTGTTGTGGTAAATTGTTATCTGTGGTAAATCTTGTGGTAAATTTTTATCTGTGATTATGGCTCTGTCGTAATACATTTTGTGCGTGTTATTTTCCAATACTGTCTGTGGAATATACTTGTAGTATGGTTCGTGGATGTCTGCCAATTTGTGTTTCTTTGCAAGCTCTTGGTGTATTATATTTGCTACTTGATTGTGTCTATGTAAGTAATCTGTCTGTGCCAAGAGCTTGCAACCAGAAGTGATGTGTTGTATAGTTTCTGGCATGATGTGACATTTTCTGCATGTGTCATTTGTGAGTGTTGTATCTTTGAGTATGTGTTTTCTGTAGTTTTTAGTATTTATGACCTGATCCTGTATGGCAATCATGAATCCTTCCGTCTCCCCAAAGAGGCATCCCCGATCTAACCAGCTGTTTGACGCAGTTTTGTCAACAAAATCCTGGGCCAGGTCGTAAGGATGCCTGCCATGGAGAGCCTTTTGAGCCCATGATTGCTTAATGTTGTCTATGCTTTTTATATGTTGTGTCATGTCTGTATGTTGTGAGTGTAAGTTTAATGGTGTGTTATTTGAGTCTGCTAGAGTTACTGCTTTATGTAACTGTGATGTTTCTTGTTTCTTGTAGAAAAACTCTCGCAGTGACTGTATTTGTTTGTAGTGAAGGTTAACTATGTCAATCAGGCCACGTCCGCCTTCTTTACGTGGAAGGGTTAATCTTTCTGTGGCGGATTTAGGATGATGTTGTTTATGCTTAGTAAGTGTTGTTCTTGTTTTCCTTTAGAGTTGCTCGAGATCTGTGTGAGTCCAATGTATAACTCCAAAAGAGTATGTGAGTACTGGGATGACATATGTGTTTATTGCTTTAACTGTGTGTTTATTATTATTATTATTATTATTATTACTGTTATTTTTATAAACAACCCATTTCGATTACATTATAAGATTTTAACAAGTGAGTAAAAAAGACAATTGATATCTAGCACAAAAAATCAGTAAATATACGTAAAAAAGCAACAATTACATTGAATTAAGCAGACATTGCTTGTCATGTACAATCATTAATGTCAAACTATTAGCCTTGTATGATAATGAGCAAATTACAGATGGATGCCTCGTCTATTAAAATACAGTTCCATTAACGTACGCACATAGAAATGTTAGAAGCATTTCCTTTTCAGAAACTTCCCCATTATCATTATTGAATCACATTTAATTAAGGCGTGTCTGCCAGACTAACAGATAAGTAAGCAAACCAATGAAAAAGTTTGTTTCATGTGAATCGAAGTGTATCATTGGCTAAGTTACTTGCTTGTGCTCTAGAGGCACCCTCAATTTAACATGAAAATTACAATCTATATTACATAAACTAGAAATTTATTTTTCTGTTATTATAAATTATAAATTTTATCGTGTTCGAGAGAAATTAATTCCGAGGTTATTAATAGGTGTAATGGATTATTATTGATGACATTAAAGATATTAAAGCACTAATATTCTCAATTTCCTTATAAACTAAAATGCACATATATCTGTATTAACGAGAGTGTTTTAATATAATTGAGTCAATAACATTAATAATTATTGATTGATAATATCTGCTAAATCTTTTACACAAATTGCTCTTCAAACATGAACGATACGAAAATAATTCGTTGTGTACATAATTAACATGGATCCACTCTGTAACATACCGAATTATAATATTCTACAGGAAATTTACTCGAGTTAAAAGCTACTAAGCATTTTATGTCTCCATAATAATGGAGTTCTGTTACGTAAACGATTACATTATCATCTAAGAGCATGTATTTATTCATTTACCAGTCAGTTAAATTATTGAAAGACTCGACCAAGACCGACAAGTTCGTTTCTTTCTCACCAAATTTTATGTTATCTTTTTAATATTCTGCTGAATATATTTGTAACGCGTAATATTAAAAAAGTAATATATATTTGTTATTAAAACGTATTTCATCCATCCTATAGTTTATTATTTAAGGATATACTAAAATGGATGAAAACAACTTAGAAGAGAGTACGTGGATGATGCAAACATCGTCAAGAAAACTTCTATTTCCAGTTGTATCGGTGTTACGAATATTTGGGGTAAATGTGATGGAAAGAAATAAATCGCTAGATAAAGGATGCTCGCCTTATTCTTTTTACATTAATTTCCTGGAAATATTCTGCATCGCAACTGCTGTAAATCTAGTATTAATGTTAATTACGGACAATTGTACATGCGGCAACTGGGTTCTGATAATTCCAGTAGATAAGAAATATACCCTTTGCACTACACTAGCAATAACTATTTACGTCACGTTTCTATTCTGTTGGAGTAAACGAAACAAACTCGATTTCCCAACTGACGAAAGCTCTTACCCCGGTGAAGAAGAATTGAGTAAAGAAATCTTGTCTTACGGCCGATCTCAACTAATTACTTCCTTCTCCTCAGTTCTAGTCTGTGCACTAGTACTAGATATGTATCTATTCCCATTGTTTGATGAAAATTCTGATGCACAGAAAATCTTCTGCCACGTGTACATCACATTCTTATTTGCATTTATGAATTCTTATTTAGATTCAATGTTATTTCTTATATACACATTGGGCTTAATACTAAATAAAAGAATGAGGAAGTTAACAGAATATTTTACCAATATCGAAAACAATTCGAGAACTTTAAGAGAAGAAACTGAAGTTGTGATAACGAAACACTCGGATATTTGGTCTTACGTCCAACATTTAAACGATAAATACGAAGATGTGTTTTTCGTCTCTTATGGGTATTTGTTACATTTAATTGGCTTATTGATATTTTATTGCATTTTCTTTGAAATGCAAGGCTTCGATCTAGTTATAATGATATTATTTATAATAATAATATTTATTCAAACTGTTGGAACGTCAAATGCTACCGCTCGATTTACATCATCTGTAAGTAATAATAAAAGCCATCTTTTCTACTTGAAATAAATTTTTCTTTAGATTTATTTATAATAATAAATTTCATTTCAGCTATATGGAAATTTCGTCGACTTCAACCGATTTTCATCGGCCAATAATTCAATAGAGTATAAATTAAAGGTAAATTTTTCGATATTTCTCATAGTTTAAGCGCAATTTTTAACAGTGAAATAAGTTTCTGAAGAATTTTTCAGATGTTAAATTTCATGAAACGGTTTGGGAAGATTCCGATTGGAATCTCATTTGGTGGATGCTTTTATGCAAAAAAAAATTTTCCTATAAAAGTAAGAAATAATTTAGTTTGAAATATAATTTTAAAACCAATATCCTGAAATTAAACTTATAATCATAAACTGATTCATGCTTATTTCACGGTATTGAGGCATCTTGCAAGAGATCATTTACTTTGCAACATGCTTCAAACCGGACCCAGGAAATGTTTAAAAGAGAGTGCAATACAAAGAATGTGCTTAAAATCTTAAGGAATGGGATGCACAAATAAAACGAAATTTTACGAAATGAGATGAAATTCTAGAGAATAGTGTAAAATCCCGTAACCCCTCTAGTTCAGCTCGTAGAGGACCGTGTTAAAGTTTTGCACATTCTAAATTATAAGTAATCAGAAGTAGTCAAATAGACTATCATTGCATGGATCCTTGAAACCGGTTACACTATTAAATAAAAAAGCTACAATTCAAAGTTGATCACCAACACGTTGCTTAGAATCTACATTTAAAAACGTACTTGATATAGTTCTGTGTTTTTATTCATCAGAAAAATCTCGGTTAGACGATATATATTGTCACATATAAATCCTTTAATATATATTTTTTGATTTGGTAAATATATTTTATGTTTTGTTTAATATTTGTACTTGTAAATAAAATAAAAATTAAATTAAATATTTCAGGTGATAAGTGGATTGTATTCGTTTCTTTCAACCTTAATGGAATTAGGAAGTGAGAAAAAGAAGATCTGTAGGATGAACTATCAGGGAAATAATACATTTGAATATCTTTTTGAAATGTTTAAAACGTAGTTAATTATTCTTTACATTTATTCTCATAAAGTTTTACGTCATCTCACTATTAATTTTAAAATGTTTAGTCTAAATTCACACTGTAATTGTCGATACTTTTGGTAACAGAATACTTTGTATTTTACAATTTCCCAAGTAAAATATTGTTATATTCGGTAAATTTGACGTTACGTTGCAAACTTGTATTTTTATTAGCGTATTCCAAAAGTCAATTAACACAGATATAGTTAAAGATTATTTAAAAATAATAGAACTCGTTTACAACCGCTGGTGTGTATGGTTTGTGATACCGTAGATTCATATAATGAATTGAATTAATATAGCTAATAAAAATCTTCTCAAAAGAATGTTAATGCATATCTCAAATAGTTCACTGTTTAGATAAATTGTATTCTGAACTTTGAACTCTGTGAAGCAGACAATCTAATGTCATAATTTAGATATGTTAATTGGAGCGCAGTCTACGATCATTTATAGGAGAAAAATAACAATTCGACAGAATACATGTACACATTTATGAAGTGCACAATTGTATGTAAAAACAATTTATAGCGTAATAAAGAATAATTGATTTTCTTCAATTCACCCCAAACACCCGTTTTACTGTAATCGAACGAATGGGTACAAAATACATGAATGTTATTTTAATTGTGTGAAAATAACCATTACATAAATAGAAAATCCGCTGATCGTTATTAATCGATTATATTTTTTTATTTTTTTCGATTTATGTAACTTTACCTAAATATTAAACATATCTTGAAACGATCTTTCTACGACATTATTTCTACTGTACGTAAGTTAAGCATAGTAAACTGAATGTACTTCATTTAAGTAATTCTAGAAATTTCCGTTTATTCAATAAATATACATTTTAATTAAAATATATACATTCGTGATTATTGTCTATCTTAATATTTGATAAAAACACTCAAAACAGCGTGCGAAACAATTATTCAAAACAATTTCGAACAAGATTATTAACGTTACGTTTCCAACGAGTTATAAAACTGATGCTTTTGTTTTACTGTTTAACAGTTTAGTTTATGTTTTTAAAATATTTATTGTTCCTTAATTTCCAAGTATTTGCGGATAAGATAAAAAAAAGTCATTTACTTTATTTTATGAAAATATTTGATATTGGTTACATGATATCTAATCGAGGCTTTTTCTTTGATTTGTCGTTTGATCACAAATTTCTTTGACCCTCGCACAAAGGTATATATTAAATCAACATCCTACCAATTATATAACACTTGCTGCTCGTACGGTCCTCCCAGATACAAAATGGCGGCTATTAAAGCCCTTATCATAAAGAGTTACACACACTGCACACACCACAAAAGAGTTGAACAGGATCAGGAATATAGTAGAACTCATGGATAAAGCCAATAACGAGTGGAAATTTTTGGATATACAGTAGAGCGTCGTTAATCCGAAAGTTGGTTATCCGAAACGTCGGTTAACCGAGAGAATTCCAGTCGGCAAATTTAAATTTTCGCTAGTGCTGTGGCACTGCAATCTTTGGCTATATCTTGGGCTACTCCAATACTTTTTTTTGGTGGGTGTGTTTTAGCTGGCAGCACTGGCACTTTTGTGTAGTGTTTTTCTGAGATTGTGTGTAATGCTGAATCACACGTTTTTGATACTGGATTAACTCCTAAAGTATAACTTTTTTGTTTTTATATTTTTCAATATATTTATTTCGTTTGAAAAAATAAAGAAATAATTTTTAACGATACAATAGCCACGATTATTATTTTAAAAAGTTTATGTTAGGCTTAACATCAACGAAAATTCAGCGGGAAGCGACACGCAACGGAGAAAAAATTTCAACATGGGATAGGTTAATATATTTTTTCGTATATAATCGGTTATCCGAAAAACAAGTTATCCGAACTATCTCAGTCCCCAATTGTTTCGGATAAACGACGCTCTACCGAGTAGAGCGTCGTTTATCCGAAGGTCGGTTATCCGAAAAGTCGGTTATCCGAAAAGTCGGTTATCCGAAAAGTCGGTTATCCGAAATAATTCCAGTCGACAAATTTAAATTTTCGCCAGTGCTGTAGCGCTGTAATCTTTGGCTATGTCTTCGGCTACTCAAATATTTTTACGTTTTTGATACTAAATTAACTTCTGAAGTATAATTTTTTATTGTTTTTATATTTTTCAATATATTTATTTTGTTTGTACAAAATAAAAAAATAATTTTTAACGATACAATAGTCTTCGTTAGGCTTAACATCGACGAAAATTCAACGCGAAGCGACACGCAACGGAGAAAAATTTCAACACGGAAGTGATAAAAAGAAGATCTGTAGGATGAACTACCAGGGAAATAATTGATTATCTTTTTGAAATGTTTACAACGTAGTTAATTATTCTTTACATTTATTGTTATAAAGTTTTACTGTATTTCATAAAATGTATTCGCAAAGTTTTACTATTTCTCATAAAGTTTTACTGTAAAATTGGTATATTTTTTCGTACATAATTGGTTATTCGAAAAATAAGTTATCTGAACAACCCCATTCGGATAAACGACGCTATACTGTATTGAACAATGGAACTACTGTAATGTTTAATTAATTAAAAGTCAAAGTGACCTGATATGGAACACGAAGAGAGAGAAAATGATTGCTTATTCAGCTAAATTAAATATAATTTTTGTTTTTCTCAAATAATTATTTCTAAAAACCTCTATATCCTAAATAATGGATTGGTGTGTCTATTACAGTTTGAAAGTTCAGCGACTACACTTTGATAGCATAAACTGTAGCCGAGGAACACTTTTAGACAATTGCAATTAATGTTGTTTTTTATGATTGGCTACAACCTGACCTGCGTCTACTTGATCGAAGAAAGTCACACATCGGAAACTATTGAAAAACTATTATAAAAGCTATTAAAAGCAGTTAATAGATTACCGGCACGACTCTATTGTTAAATGAAAAGTATAGTGTACAGGAGCAAGCTACTACTAATTTTAAGCGAAGAGAATATATTTTAAATTAAATTAAATAAATTGAAAATATTATTAAAAATCGCCGTCCTGCATTGTGACAATGTCACAATAAATAATTGCTAGTTATTTATACAAATTCGAAATATACAAATTTATCTTTTAAACAAGTAAATTACTGACAGCATCGTTTAT
Source organism: Centruroides sculpturatus (assembly GCF_000671375.1). Taxonomy (NCBI): domain Eukaryota; kingdom Metazoa; phylum Arthropoda; class Arachnida; order Scorpiones; family Buthidae; genus Centruroides; species Centruroides sculpturatus. The sequence goes on from NW_019386116.1 coordinate 141,582, forward strand.
CTCTATACTGTATGATAAAAACATATAAAATAAAATAGTAAACTGTTCAATTTACCGATTGACTAATACAGTAAGACTGCTTTACAGTAATTCGTATTATTATAATCTTTACAGCGTATAAACTAATAACAGTTAAATTAAGAAACAAATTTAATATTTACCATACATGCCATGAAACACAGCAAACAAGCAAAGATAATGCAAACGAAGGTAACACCAACTATCGAAAAAACCATCCATAATCGTACAACAGCATCAGTGTCAAAAGAGAAGAATGCATACTATAAGAAACTGGTAGCCTATAGAATTCCGAAGTAAACAACACAAACTGCAAACTTAAATTTTGTATTCAATGGATTTACGTATATCCACAACACTTCATGACGCATTATAAAATTTCGTAATTTAATTTTTAATTAAATTACTGTAATTTTTTTGAATTTCCTAATTGTTGCTGTATATTTGTTCAGTGTATGGTTATCTCTTTAATCCGAAAATATTTTTCTCGGTATATTATCTTACAGCAAGTCAGGTCAAGAAACTCTTTTATTATATTTTCAATTCATATGCATTTCGAACTGGTTTCATTTTCCAGTTTCTCTTCAGCGCTCTTTAAGANGCGCTACGGACGGCGGGTAAGTAGTTCGGCTGCCCGATGACGTTTTACGTATTATAGGAGTTATTTTTACCGTTGTTTACGGATAATGCCACAGTTTTTATAGGAATCATAACTATAGGAAACGGTTTTATAGGGGGATCTACTGTATAACTGATTTTCTGAGGGAAAAATTTTAAATTCTTTAGCAGTTTTACATGTACTAGTCTCCGATTTACAGCAGATGTGACTTTTTCTTCGAGTGATACAGAATCGCAAGGTTGTAACTCGTAAAGTTCACAAACATTACTGACGCAGTAACCCTTCTGACAAGTTCGTAATGTCCCGAGACAAGGTGTTCTATCGGCTTCTAAAATTCCAGGACAAAATGATGAAGTATCATCGCAGACGGTAGTTGCATTAAAACAAGTAACGTTACTATTACACGGCTTTCGTTCAGTTACTTGAGAAAATTTACAGTACTTGTTGCAGCATTCTGCTGACTGGAATGAACAGTCAATGTTTCTTTCGTGTTTAACAGTGCACTGATTGGGTGAACTTTTAGGAATACAACACTGTTCGTGCTGTGTGCAGTCTCTTCATTGATTACTTCCAGGAAAGGCAGGCCATTTTTCAATATGGCATTCACAAAATTCAAAAGAATATAACGAGAGGATACCCACAGGGATCTGTCTGTGGACCATTACTATGGAACGTTATGTTTGACAAATTCCTGAACAACAACTTTGGGCAAGCATACTGCGTAGCGTATGCTGATGACGTTATTATGCTTTTAGAAGGCAGATCAAGAGCAGAACTGGAAGCGAAAGGCAACGCACTTCTAAACAATGTTTACAAGTGGGGCGAACAACATAAGCTCAATTTTAATACCAAGAAAACCAAGTCTATTGTATTTAACAAGCCAAGAAAAAACAATCTATACCTAAGACCCCCCCTCTTAAAAATGAATGGGATCACCATTAAAGTGGAGAAAACTATAAAATACTTGGGTGTTGTTTTGGACTTCAGGCTGTCCTGGGACAGCCACATTGACTATATAACAGGACGAACTGGTCTTATCTGCCAGGCTTTTTCTCATATTGCGAAGCAAAAATGGGGACTCACATCCAAGACTATATCTATTATATATGACAGGATCCTCATACCTACAATTACCTATGCCTGTGGCACTTGGGGATGGGCAAGTGCCAAGGTCCATCCTAAAAGAAAACTGATATCGTCTCAAAGAAGAGCCCTACTCTTAATTTCCAAGGCTTACCGTACCACAAGCAATACCTGTTTGCAAATCATCACCAGGAAACCACCACTCGACCTTATTATCACTCAAAGACAAAAGCTTTATAGGATTAAAAGAGGTGATAACATGATAACGACTACTCGTGAAATAACCTATCAGGATGTAGAATGGCCCTCACAGATAAGTAATACCTTACCACCATGGAATACTATCTTTGACAAAGGTATACATGCTAACGGCGATACTTTACAAATTTACACAGATGGTTCTAAACATGACAACTGTGTAGGCTGCAGTTATGTTTTATACGAGAACAATATGGAAATTAAACACTGCAAATTTCGTCTACAAAGCGACTGCAATATCTTTCAGGCCGAGATGTGGGCCATTAAGATGGCTATTGATTATACTAACTCTACATATAACAATCATAATATAAAGATCCTTACTGACTCACTCTCCTCACTACAACTGATCAAAAACAGTAATCTGCATCTATTAGCAGAAACAATAAGGAAAATGATATATTTCTCTACAAACAGGTATGACATTCAATGGATCAAAGCCCATCATGGCGAACGGGGAAATGAGAGAGCAGACCTACTCGCAAAGGAAGCGGCAGTTGATGACACACTGCCCATAGCATACAGCAAGATTAGTAGACATACAATCAATAACATACTAAGAACGGATACAATTCGACAATGGCAGACAAGGTGGGACCTACAAAGTGACCATATTACTTATACTTTTATCCCTAATATTGAGGAATTTTTGGAAAATAATTGGTACAACCCGAACCATTATAACTCCCAGATACTAACAAATCATGGCAGGTACGCTACTTACTTGGAGAGATTTCACCATAGCACTTCGAAGCTATGCCCAACGTGCGACATAGAGGNTAATACAATGCAGAAATTGAAGTTTTTTTCTTCAATATCATTTGAAAAATATTACTAATAAAAATATAAAGGAATATTTTTCAAATGAGATTAAAGAAAAAACCTCAATTTTTGCAAAAGTAATGATTTATAGACTAAAGAGGTTTTATAGTTCGACATCTAGCGTTTTTTCCAAGAAGAGTGCCTAAAAAACGATTTTCTTAAAGATGCTGATCCTATAATAATTCCATGTGGCCAGCTTGTTGGTAAGGTGCGAACTCTCGACCAGACTTCACTGCTTTTATCCACTTGATAAATAACATTATAGGGATCTGAACTATCTGTTTCAGCAAGAGTTGTTACTATATTATACTGCCAAAAAATTACACCATACTTTTTGTGTGTTTTCGTAACATCTTAAGTCACTGTTATATTCTGTTTCTATATCTGTACCTGTATAACCACATTTTAGGAATTATACTTAAATATTTTAGATTGATTCGTAAACACTCTGGATTTAAACTCTGTTATAAACACGTTCGTAAAAAACTTTAATAATGTTAATAAATTATTATTATTATTACTAACAATAAAACACTAATAATTGTTTTATTGTTATATTTTTATACTTTTACTAGTGGTATTTCTATTTATACGTATTTTCCTTTAAATATAATAATTGTAGAGAAGGAAATCTTACGTCATACAGTTGACATCTCTAACTAATTTTGTAAAAGTATAAATAAATAATCGGCACTATATTAAAAGTAAGGCAAGTGACTGCATTATCACTTCCACTGGCTCACTGCTAAAATAAATTTGAAAGCGTAATTTTAAAATCAAATGATAAAATAATAGCGATTTGTTTATCGATATTTTCGAAAGAAATAATTAAAGCAATAATAAACAACTATAATAAAACAGCAAATACTTGCTAAGCTTATTATTAATTTACTATTCAAACGCTTTCATCCTACTTTTAATAGGCCATTCTCAAAAAATTTCTTGAGAATGGCCTATTAAAAGTAGGATGAAAGCGTTTGAATAGTAAATTAATAATAAGCTCAGCAAGTATTTGGTGTTTTATCATATTTGTAAGTAAACGGCTGAGGAAGTGGGAATAGCAATAATAAACTATAATGCTTTATTTATAGTCGTTTATAAAATACATTTAACAAACATAATAATTACAGGAAAACATTTAATTTACAATAAAGAATTGACAAGAAACACTTCTTAATACAAAATACACATTTCTACACACGTTTTTTTTCTTTTTTTAATTTGTTTCTGTGAAATTAGACCCTGTACACACTAGGCGTTTTTCAACGCGCGTTTAACGCGCGTTTAAAAGAACCAAGAGTTCTATGTAGCCGTACACACTCAAAAGCCAAGCGCGCGTNGTAGGATGAAAGCGTTTGAATAGTAAATTAATAATAAGCTCAGCAAGTATTTGGTGTTTTATCATATTTGTAAGTAAACGGCTGAGGAAGTGGGAAAAGCAATAATAAACTATAATGCTTTATTTATAGTCGTCTATAAAATACATTTAACAAACATAATAATTACAGGAAAACATTTAATTTACAATAAAGAATTGACAAGAAACACTTCTTAATACAAACTACACATTTCTACACATGTTTTTTTTTCTTTTTTTAATTTGTTTCTGTGAAATTAATTTTATAAATCTGTGAACAGTTTCGTTCTTCATTCGAAATGCTTTTTAGCTTTTTGAAACCAGAGAAAACTGAATGCAACGTTTTTGCCATCTGAAAAATTAATTTTAACTCAATTTATTTCCAGGTACAGAAACGAAATTAATTAAGAAAACAATAAAACCTTTATGGGGATTTCTCTTGTCAATAATCAAAAATCTACCAATTGTGAGACAGAGAGAGACTTTTCCAAATCTTTTCATGAAGTTCAAAATCTAAAATTATTGTCGATATTAAGAAAATATTTGTTTAAATGCAATTTAAACTTCATACCTTTAGCTTTTGATTCTCTCCAATGTCACATCCTGCAAATTGTCTGATGTCTTGAAATGTATTTTCCATCTACAAGAAAAAGAAACTATAAACTATCTAACGCATATGTCAATAGTGCATGTAGAATGTAATTACCGTAAATGCTAAAGAGCAGAGCAGACAGCCAGTAATTATGCTAATGCAAGTGGATTGTATCATCAATAGAACTATCAAAAATTTAATAAAATAATGAAGTTCTAAGAACAAAAACGCATAATATGAAAAACTTGTCAGCCAAACGATTTCGAAGTACACAAATCCAAATACAAAGTTATATTTAGAATTGAACAGTTGGACGAAAACCCAAAGTTCTTCATGATGCATCATTAATTTGTTTAGCTTCTCTCGTATATCATCATCGATTCTTTTTATTAAAAGCAGCTCCCTCGACAATTGCTCAAATTCCTTATGCGAGATCAGCATTAACAATGCCACTAAAAATAAGATGTAACCGATTCCACCAATAAGAAAACCTACAGTTAAGGATATGAATGTAGTACAGAATAGAGCTTCCCCACGAAATTTCTGCCTCATTTCTAGGTAAGGGTAGACAAACACAGTGGTCGCGATTTGATGCAAATCAATGGCTACTACTATAACAAAGGAAATGAGCAGAGTAACATATTGTAATAAGATGTTATTTTCGTGAATCATTTTTACACGAAAGAATTTATTCCTTAATGGCTTATTCAAATTGAATTTGTTGCGTTTGATGAATTGAAATACAATACAATAAATGATAAATAAAATAGAAAACAATATTTTAAATAACGTGGAATNGTTCTAAGAACAAAAACGCATAATATGAAAAACTTGTCAGCCAAACGATTCCGAAGTACACAAATCCAAATACAAAGTTATATTTAGAATTGAACTGTTGGACGAAAACCCAAAGTTCTTCATGATGCATCATTAATTCGTTTAGCTTCTCTCGTATATCATAATCGATTCTTTTTATTAAAAGCAGCTCCCTCGACAATTGCTCAAATTCCTTATGCGAGATCAGCACTAACAATGCCACTAAAAATAAGATGTAACCAATTCCACCAATAAGAAAACCTACAGTTAAGGATATAAATGTAGTACAGAATAGAGCTTCCCCACGAAATTTCTGCCTCATTTCTAGGTAAGCGTAGACAAACACAGTGGTCGCAATTTGATGCAAATCAATGGCTACTACTATAACAAAGGAAATGAGCAGAGTAACATATTGTAATAAGATGTTATTTTCGTAAATCATTTTTACACGAAAGAATTTATTCCTTAATGGCTTATTCAAATTGAATTTGTTGCGTTTGATGAATTGAAATACAATACAATAAATGATAAATAAAATAGAAAACAATATTTTAAATAACGTGGAATTTATTTCGAATACGTCCTGCCAACCAATGCATATCGCATATTCATTGATTACTGGGATTACTTGCCATACGAGAAAAAATGTAAATCCGCGTAAAGTGAGTTCGATACATCGAATATAGATATTCTTTAATTTGGTATTTTGAAAGTCTCTCCCTTTCTTTGAGCATTTACAATTACAAGTTTCAAATGCGTCCAACCCAAATATAAGAGCAGTCGTCCAACAAGGGCTGATGAAACAGCTCAGACATACCTCTTGTAAATTCAAACTCATGCTCAGTCTGTATTCGTGTCTAGGTTATTCAGAACGAAATGAAAGTATTCTCAGAAATTCTGGTTACGTAAACTCATTATCTCGAAAAATTTTATAATGCCATTAATAATAACAATAATAATGAATTTAATTGAAATATCATGGAATAGTAAACAAAATTAATTATATAGCTGTTTGCTATGAATTTCCTTTATAAACTTAATTAACGTTACATCAACAAACTATTGCAATCATAATTAGTTATAACAACACAAAAGCATATCTTAACAATGTAAATTTGATTACTTATCCTGATGTAAAAGTACTTAATACTTTTACATTACATTAGGGTAACTAATTAAATTTACATTCTTAAAACTATTCAAAACTTTTGATCAGAATTTTCAAAGAATCTGACATTTTAGTGATATTTTATTGCATTGATTGGTGTATTACATACTGCATATTTTGTCCTTAACGTTTTTAAATTCTTTACTAATAGATAATTTGGAAGTCGAGTCAACCCATTACGAGTAATATGCTCATTTTATTGGAAATGATATGAACTTTAATCAAACGATAAAATTTTAGAAGTGTTACCTATATATATATATATATAGTGTTATTTATATCTATATATATAGATAACACTAGAATGAATATAGAGAACACTAGATGGAAGTGTTAACACTTCCATTGTTTTTACTCCCACTGTTACACATCTTCGAAGTCAACCACTTTTATCCCCTTATCTCCCGCACCCTTATCGCTATCGAGACGCAACCATCATAGTGCATTAATGGAAACTTGGGGCTACTACCACATAGAAACATCATTCATGTGCGATGTGTAGTTTTGGCTGAAAAGTGAAATATAGGGACAAACACGTCCATTTATATATATATAAATGGACGTGTGTGTCCCTATATTTCAGTTTTGCTGCGTTCAGCTGCTAGCATAGCTGAACGCGTTTTTATATTCGCGTTTATTTTATTTTTCGTTTTCCCTGTTTTTTAGTAATATTTCATTAACTAGCTATGAATATAATATGAACTTACAGCATAATCCGCCTCCAAACGGCAGCCATTTCTCGGGAAACGGTTCTTCTTAAAATGCATACAAAATAACCAAATCGAACACAATTTAAAGTAATTTTAATTTATTAATACTTTACAAATACATTCTCATGAAGTTTCCACTTTCTTTTTATTCAAAAATGTATTATTTATAATTAGTCTTTATTTATTTTTGCGTACGAGTGAAGAATATTGCCCACGCGGTAAACAAAAGTTACGCCAATGCAAAGACAATTTACCTAATTAAATAATTCTTTTTATCTATTTTACAAACTCCATTTCTGAAAAATAAATTAAATAAATTATTGCAGGAAATGTACACACATATTTCATTAACTACTTACTTCATACTACTTCCGTATCATTTATTACAACGGGTGACCATTTTATTAATATACAGTAGATCCCCCTATAAGACGGTAGATACGTTCCGTTCTTTATGAATCAATTTTGTAGGAATCATAGTTTACGGACTACGGCTGTTTGAAAGGTTTTCTTTCATAAAATTAATCGATTCTAGAGTAATTCGACTCAACATTTCCAAAATACGTATATTTTTTTGAAAATAATCCGTATAAACTACGTTATAAACAAAAAATTGTAGGATTGCTTACCGAGTGTTACCGTTCGACTACGCCCGTTGCTAAAGCTTGGTTTCGACGCGGAACAGCTGATCAAACCGCAGCCGCGATTTCTAATATTATTTTTCTGCGAAAACTTCGTTGACCTTTGGAGA
>NW_019386116.1:151862-176199 GCF_000671375.1 Centruroides sculpturatus
CCTATACAATACATGCCTCAACAACTCGATTTTCCCCACTGCATGGAAAACTGCCAAAGTTATCCCTGTGCCAAAGCCTGGGTCAGCTGTAGAGAGCAGGCCTATTTCACTACTGCCAATCTTGGGAAAGGTACTCGAGAAACTCATCGCTAGAAGACTCAATTGGCACATAGAAAACAAAGGATACCTCAGTAACGCCCAATATGGTTTCAGACAGCAAAGGTCGGCTGAGGATGCCATTGACAAAACAGTATCATATATACAGGAATTATTAAAAAACAACAAGTATGTCCTGGGGGTCAGCCTTGATATTTCCAAGGCATTTGACAGCGCCTGGTGGCCCCTAGTGACACATCAACTTCGCAACATCGACTGCCCTAAAAACCTGCTGAGTCTCTTCATTGATTACTTCCAGGAAAGGCAGGCCATTTTTCAATATGGCATTCACAAAATTCAAAAGAATATAACGAGAGGGTGCCCACAGGGATCTGTCTGCGGACCATTACTATGGAACGTTATGTTTGACAAATTCCTGAACAACAACTTTGGGCAAGCATACTGCGTAGCGTATGCTGATGACGTTATTATGCTTTTAGAAGGCAGATCAAGAGCAGAACTGGAAGCGAAAGGCAACGCACTTCTACACAATGTTTACAAGTGGGGTGAACAACATAAGCTCAATTTTAATACCAAGAAAACCAAGTCTATTGTATTTAACAAGCCAAGAAAAAACAATCTATACCTAAGACCCCCCTCTTAAAAATGAATGGGATCACCATTAAAGTGGAGAAAACTATAAAATACTTGGGTGTTGTTTTGGACTTCAGGCTGTCCTGGGACAGCCACATTGACTATATAACAGGACGAACTGGTCTTATCTGCCAGGCTTTTTCTCATATTGCGAAGCAAAAATGGGGACTCACATCCAAGACTATATCTATTATATATGACAGGATCCTCATACCTACAATTACCTATGCCTGTGGCACTTGGGGATGGGCAAGTGCCAAGGTCCATCCTAAAAGAAAACTGATATCGTCTCAAAGAAGAGCCCTACTCTTAATTTCCAAGGCTTACCGTACCACAAGCAATACCTGTTTGCAAATCATCACCAGGAAACCACCACTCGACCTTATTATCACTCAAAGACAAAAGCTTTATAGGATTAAAAGAGGTGATAACATGATAACGACTACTCGTGAAATAACCTATCAGGATGTAGAATGGCCCTCACAGATAAGTAATACCTTACCACCATGGAATACTATCTTTGACAAAGGTATACATGCTAACGGCGATACTTTACAAATTTACACAGATGGTTCTAAACATGACAACTGTGTAGGCTGCAGTTATGTTTTATACGAGGACAATATGGAAATTAAACACTGCAAATTTCGTCTACAAAGCGACTGCAATATCTTTCAGGCCGAGATGTGGGCCATTAAGATGGCTATTGATTATACTAACTCTACATATAACAATCATAATATAAAGATCCTTACTGACTCACTCTCCTCACTACAACTGATCAAAAACAGTAATCTGCATCTATTAGCAGAAACAATAAGGAAAATGATATATTTCTCTACAAACAGGTATGACATTCAATGGATCAAAGCCCATCATGGCGAACGGGGAAATGAGAGAGCAGACCTACTCGCAAAGGAAGCGGCAGTTGATGACACACTGCCCATAGCATACAGCAAGATTAGTAGACATACAATCAATAACATACTAAGAACGGATACAATTCGACAATGGCAGACAAGGTGGGACCTACAAAGTGACCATATTACTTATACTTTTATCCCTAATATTGAGGAATTTTTGGAAAATAATTGGTACAACCCGAACCATTATAACTCCCAGATACTAACAAATCGTGGCAGGTACGCTACTTACTTGGAGAGATTTCACCATAGCACTTCGAAGCTATGCCCAACGTGCGACATAGAGGATGGATCTTTGCACTACCTCTTCCATTGTCCTATCTTCGCAAGAGAAAGGACTGAATTACAAATCGTCCTGCATGAGCAAGGCATCAACTGGCCCTGCAGGCCAACTGACATATGGACCACAAAAAATACCTATACTGCCTTCGAAAGGATCAGCAAACAAATCAGCTATATTAATAACAAACAAACTTTCCTTTAACTCCTCATACCATTCTTCTTATTATGTTCTGTGTCATTTTGGCTGCTCTTTTCAGTCACTTATTTTATCTCCATGTAACTCCATGGACTCCTACACGCGTCTCTACTATCATATACATGTGATACTGCCGTCCTAGATAACTTAAAATTATGTAATATTATTGTCCTTTTTAATATCAAATGATTGTATATAATATATTATTGTATTCTCTCCTTGGTAATGCCAAAAGCGGGGCCAAGGTATGTACTTATCAGTACCTTAATAAAATAATTATGTATGTATGTATTATGTGTGCAGTTGTCTGTCGTGTGATCTCAATCACACGCTTCGCATTCAATAATTCCATTTCCGCACGAAGATAACTTAATTCTTTTCAACCATTTGGCTGGCAATAGAATAGAATATAATTGTTAGAATTAATAATATTTTTATAATTATGATAAAATTATATCTTTAAACAATATCAAAACTCATGATCTTTCTTACAATTATTAAACAGAATTCAAATTGTGTGACTAACTCTGAGGATCTCCATGTAAGACTTCTGCAATTGTTGACTGTGACAGAAGATTGAAAAGATTGTGAACTGTGACAGAAGATTGAAAAGATTGTGAACTGTGACAGAAGATTGTTGAAAAAATCTCTAATTTTTTCAACACTGTTTATTCACAATTCTCTTGGGCCATATATAAGCACATAAACATAGACTAAATACTACGCCAGTAGAATATCTTTTTGTACTTTTTATTATTGCCAAAGCTGAAACAATCTTACTCTTTATAATTTGAACTTTTATAAATGTGGCTTAAAGTATTTTCGTCTTTTAATTTGATAAAATGAAGTTATTTTATTATTAAAATTTTCATAAAACATTTTTTACTGTTTAGCATAATGTAATTTACTTTGTCGTCTTTTTTCCAAATTAGTGTTTAGTTTAGGTATCTATTTTATAGCAAAATATGTTTATATTCCATATCCTCGAAATACATTGTTTGTATATTCACAAAAATTTTATAAAATGTATTAATTGCAAACTTGCTTTAATTTTAAAGATCATGTAAAATCATTCAATACCTCATTAATAAATAAAATTGAAATTTTCAGGTTTTTTTTACATTTAATATGAAGGCCGATCACCAGTAGCTGAGAGGATAAAAATGCCAAAATTGGTAGTTGATTGAGAAGTTAAGACAATGCAATACAGCAAATCAGCCATAGAAGAGCTGATTTAATTAAAAGTGGAGATATTCTACTCGATATTGGGTCTTTATTAATGTATAAGGTTCAGTACACGAAGGAAAACTAGAAAATTTCACTTATCTATTATTAGCAAGGCGCAAACCAGTGACTACGAATGTTCGATGATTTATACTTAATCCATTCAGCTACAGGTGAGCTTTGTTCTTTATGGTATATTACTTTACATTACAGGTTCTGAAACTTATTTCGACCACCGCCAACTTTAAGTTTAAAAAAAGTCTAGTGTTTCCGTTTTTTTAACTTACTTTTTTACATTACCGTCTGTTGCGTATTTTAAAGACAGTTGTTGCAAATATGCTCACTAGAGGCAGAGTGGTCTTCGTACCCTTAACACAGGGAGTTCGGTCGTGGGTTCGCGCCGCGATCAAACAGGCTGGCTACTTGGAGTTTTCCGGGTTTTCTCCTTGCCGATAACGACTAAATAGGAGGCCAGTTCCCCATAAAAGTCCTACCGGAAAACATTCTTTCCCCTCGCGTAACATCGCGCATCATAGAAGGCAACGGGAAACCACTCTGGATAGTAACCTTCCTAGTAACACCTTGGCGTATTATTAACTACTTGCTACTCTGCGCCGGGTGTATCCGAGGTCAGGAAAACCTGATATGGCACTATGAGAAAGTATTGCAAATATAATGTTTAAACATGCATTATTATATGGATAGGATAGATAGGTTTTGACCCATATCCTATTTCTAAACATACGTGGAATGAAATATCAGTTTCATCTAACATTATTTCGAGAGGAATAGCATCTTTCTTACTGACTAAAATTGTACGTAAGAAGAGATTTTTATCGATTTCGTACACCTGCATTGCGCTTGACAATACTAAATGAAAATTTATTAAAATATATCTTAGAATACATGACATACGAAATGCATTTATTTCTGTATAAATTCGAATAAATTATTCTAAACCGTTACATGAAGAATTTCGAATGACGTATTTTAAAATTTCAAATTACTAAAATGCATAAAAAGACATCAGTTTTGGTCTTGTGATTCGAGTTCGATTTCTTTTGTTTTTTTTCTTAAATATAAATACGGATTAGCTATTGCTTGTGATCAAACAAAAATTCGTAATTTGAAAAAAATATTCCTAAACTATAATGCTAAATAATAAAATATAAATTTTTAACATTGCTAACAGGCGATACTATTTTATTCATTGTAACTTTATACTGAAATATATACATGCGTGATTTCCTTAAAACATATTACAGTAGAGCGTTGTTTATCCGAAAGCATTCCAGTCGGCATATTCAAATTTTTGCAAGTGCTGTAACGCTGCAATCTTTGGCTATATCTTGGGCTACTCCAATATTTTTTTTGTTGGTGTGTGTGTTTGAGCTGGCAGCACTGGTACTTTTTTGTGGTGTTTTTCTGAGAATTGTGTGTCGTGCTAAATCGAATGTTTTTGATACTAGATTAACTTCTAAAGTATATTTTTTTGGTTTTTATATTTTTCAATATATTTATTTTGTTTGTACAAAATAAAAAAATAATTTCTAACGATACAGTAGCCACGATTATTATTTTAAAAACTTTTCGTTGAGCTTAACATCGACGAAAATTCAACGCGAAGCGACACGCAACGGAGAAAAATTTCAACATGGGATCGGTTAACATATTTTTCGTACATAATCGGTTATCCGAAAAGTAAGTTATCCGAACAACCCCAGTCCCCAATTGATTCGGATAAACGACTCTCTACTGTATTACACAAATAACTTGAAATTTACCATTCATGATACGCAAAATTACATCTATTCATTTGTACTACAGTTTGTATCTACATATAAAGACTTTATGTGTTTTAAAGAAGTTTTTCAATACAAAAATGAATAAAAGTTACTGGAAATGCTGTTTTACAGTTAAGTTTTGATTTAAAAAAAGTTTTCTTTGTACAGCTGAATATTGGAAGAGAAAGATTTATAGAAAAACTGAAAACTCTTAAATCAAAATATCAATAATTTTACATCTCCTTCTATACTTTTCTAGCAGCGTTATAATGAAAAGCGAACGTTTCCGACCTCGCTTAGAGGTCTGCTTCAGGTTAGAAAACGTATATATTACAAAATTCAATAAACGATCCGAGTTCTAATGGCCAAAGTCGTACTCCTCACTTATTAAGTTATCCTCTAAAAATTGCCAAAATTTGTATAACGTCTCCTTTTCTTTGAGATTAATACATACACCCTTTCAAGAAATTTGGAAGATTTCAAACGCTTCCATTGATCTTAATTTGTTCCATCTATTCAAACGTTTCTATCTATTTAACTTCGTTCTCGAGATTAAGGTAAGACAGGCGGACGGACGACAATGGGAATTTATAGGTTTACAATTTTTTTCGAATTGCAGCGCAATTAATGAGTTATGGCCAAGTAATTCAAGACATAAACAAATAATTTGTTTATTTTATTTTAAATAACAGATAATATAAAATATTACAGACATTTAAAAATGTATAAAGAAATGTAAATAAATGCATAAATAATATATAAAACTGTATAAATGTAATTAATATAACGATATTTTTAAGCAAATTTAGTTGCCGGTTTATAAATCGTTGCTTTTTTTCATTCTTTAATGCATATTTTAATGCATATTTTATACATTCTTTAATGCATTCTTAAACATATTTTGGAATATTTTCTTGCATATTATGTGATTTATTCATGCATATAAATCCGACGTTCAATAATTATCAATATATAAAATGCCAAAAATGAGAGAAGAATCTCGTGGTAATTGATAATTTGTTGTTTATGTAATAGAAAATTGATAAAAGTGAATTATCCAAGAATGCTGTAATTAAAGCATGACTTCACAAAATACGAAATAATGCTTCAACTAAAGCATTCTTATGAACTTTCTCTCAAATGTAGCGGTGTTGTCACCATATATATGAAAGATTAATTAAAGCTTAACAACAACAGCGAAGGACGTTATTTATATAAGGTTACAAGGGGACTTCATTTTATATTAGGCCAATAAAATTTAAAAAAATCATAATAACAATAATTTTTATCAGATTATATTTCTGTTAATACAACTCACCATCTACTTATCCATATCAAACATTTCGTGAACTGTTTCGAGTTTCCAAATATTTTCATGGCTGATGTTCGTAGATACACAGTATGTCTTAGATTGTAGCCTTACATATCCACTTTAATAAACTTCAGATGGAATTTTTTCAATCCATGTTATTATTGTCAGCAGTTTCATTCCGAATGTATCTTGTTGCAAAAGTAATTCTTACGCTTTGTGGAATTCCTATACTGGAGAAATTCCTTTCTATTTTCTTCTATGAGAATAACTTTTGTGTTCCAATTTTAACCATGGCTTTCGTCTTTTCTCTTAATAAACGCAAAAAGCTTAATCCTGTAATTATACTAATAAAACCAGATAACTTGCCAATTGAAGAACTGAGCAGATTTTTTCACAAAACTCTTATCATAATGCTCACAACACTTTCTTTTTTCACTTGTGCATTAGCAGTTTTCATTATTAACATTATACTTCCAACATTGGATTCAAGCAACAATCATAATTCTATTCCTCTCTTCTGTAGTGTAACAATTGAAATTTTAGTAAATTTATTATTGGAGGATTGATTCATCTCTTATTCATTCTGATAATTTTATATTCGACTTTGAAAAAAGCATTTAAAAGAGTATCAAATGATTTAATTTTACTTGAAAAAAACAACTAGAATTTAAGTTTAAATTTAGAAGAAATAATGTTGCAACATGCCGAACTTTGGAACTTTGTCAATCAGATCAATACACATTTTAGTTTATTATTTCTAATATTGCATTCTGCAATTCTACTGGAAACTAGTCTCATGTATTATATACTTCTTTTCACTAATTCGAACTTAGTAATCAGATTAATCTATCTCCTGTTTGTCGTTTTACATTCAATCTTATGCATTTTAGTGGGTTACTCGTGTTCGACATTTACGTCTACGGTATTTCATCATACTTTTCAATTATGACGAGTTACTTATATTACATTTAATTATTTTTGATACTTTTAGATGCAGACTTCGTTTCAAGACATCCGAAGATTTTCTGAGTTCGATTTATCGCTCGAACAGAAACTAAAAGTGAGTAGGGTAGCATTTTATAATATATCGTACGTTCAAATAACCTTATTCATTACACTTAATTCTTACAGATCTTAAATTTCATGAAGAGATTTGGAAAAGAGTCATCATGTATATCAGTAAGAGCCTATTTTCATGTTGCGAAAAAATTTCCAGTAAAGGTAGGTCTAATTTATTTTCTAAATTGTTTATCTGCAGATTCTTTAATACATACTATTTTAATTTTATATACTAAAAATCATTTTTATAGATGGCCAACAAATTTTATTCTCTATTTTCTGGTCTTCTAAAACTTAAGACGTCGTCTACATCGTGAAAAATTTTCCATTCGGGTACACGTCTTTTAAGCTGCAAAAGAAATTTAAAGATTTGATTCCACTAATTTAAAACTTTACGAAAAATTATCTCGTGCTATACAATTCAACAACATTCAATAACAAGGAACAAAATTATACAATAGTACTTAAGTTTAAAAAACATATTTCACTTTGGAAAATATTTTCTATTCACGATTATTCAAAATATACATATTTTC
The DNA here is from genome assembly GCF_000671375.1 of Centruroides sculpturatus. NCBI lineage: Eukaryota > Metazoa > Arthropoda > Arachnida > Scorpiones > Buthidae > Centruroides > Centruroides sculpturatus. The sequence goes on from NW_019386116.1 coordinate 159,929, forward strand.
AATCACTTGAATAATTTTTCTGTGGTAAAAATAAATAAATTCGACTTTTTAATGTTTCACAAGTTAGCTACGCTCGCCAGCCTTAACAGCTGAGTACTTTTCTGCTGAAACTCCTGTCTTATTTTGCTTCTGCGATAATACTATGGCTTATTTCTTTTATTATTATTACAATTTTTGTGTAAATACAGTATTAAATTTTTTTACAGCATACCAGCGTGCAATATATATTTTGTAAAATATTAATACTCTAAGCTTTCTTTAAAATTTTTTAGCATAATTCACTTCGTATCACGAATTTCACAACCCTGTAATGAACTAATAATGTATCATATATACTGTATAAACAGTATTGTAAAGACAATGGTTTGTATAATTTATTAAATAAAGCTTCCGTTTTATGTCAAATGTGAATATTATTCAAATTTTTATATGATTTAACCAATAAATTTAATTTGCCAGAAATATATATTGCAACTTTTTAAAATTATAAAGATAAATCATTACAATCTGCAATGTGACCATTTAAAATTAAACGTGTTAGAATTTCTTAATTGAACTTTCGGATCACTACGTGAATAACAGGTAATGATTACCAAGGTAATTTATCTTCGTTTCCATATTACTATTGTTCTTGAGAGAGCTTAAAATGTTTTGCATTAGAGTTTGAGACATTTAAAGAATACTTTCTCTTCTGTGATCTGTAAACGCATTAAACTTATAATAATGTTATTTTATAAATTTTTCAGGGAGCAACAGAGATAAAGTAAATAAAATCACCTTTCACTAGTAATATGTTGTAGTTTGGCGCTTGACTTCACACTGTTCGCGAGAAGATTTCCGTATATCTTCATGGGCCGATCACTTAAGTATCAGCTAGGACACCATAAAACATAACTAAACAGCACCTTATAATGTTCAATACGTCTAATGCATCAGAACATTAAATACTTTAGCACCATACTATCTGAGACTGTCCCAAAAATAATATCACGTCAATTTGCATGATGGTAAAAATGTTTCGTTGTCACTTTTGCAACAGTAGATAACGGTGTTCTATGCACTTTAGCGGGAGTGAAAAAATAAATCTCGAATGTTGTCGAAGAATCCGTTTGTATGTTAAGATGGAATATCAAGTTTTGTATGTTTATGAATCTGGGTTGGTTTCTATGCTTGAACACAAGAATTATTTACTTTACATCTTGGACACATTCTTATGAAACCGAGGTATCCAAAATGAAAAGGCTTCACAAAATATATATATATAATATATTATAATATATTACATTTAATATAAATTGATATGTATAAATGTGTGAATATCTGAATATTACCTTTATTTATTCTACAAAATGTATACAAAATCAACATAACATTTTGTACAATAAAGTGTACATTTTTCTAAATTCCAAGAGAAAGCAAGAAAATCCAACCTTCTTTTCCACTAGTTTACTTCCGTCAGAAAATTTATCATAGCCTCTGACTAATTTTCAACGTAAAGTCATTTAACAAAAGTTTATGTCTCTATTGAAAAATAATTTTGATATAAAAACGTCTTTTGCGCTTTTCTTCGGGCTCTCTCAGTCATTCCTGCCTTTACTTTCTGAAAGAGCTCCTTAGAAGAGTAACTTCTGTATAAAGAACAAAGAAACAAATTATCGCCTCAATTAAAACCTGGAACAACGAGTCGACTAAATTTTTCCAAGTCAAGATATTAATATTGAGGTATTATAATATGTATATTGTAAGTTTTCTCTTTCTCTCTTTAATATATAAGAATTTTAAATAATATTATTTAAATAATAGATAGAAATATGTTTTTACTTTTATTTGTATTGAATTTGGTTTGTTCAATTTGAAATTGCTCTCGTTTTGTATTATTTATATGCCGAATCCTATACCCAAAAATTTAATTTCTTAGACACGGAAACGAATTTATTATTGCGAGGTAAGACGCGAAAGTTTTATCTTAGCTGGTGTCAGGAAAAAGAATTAAAATACTCAATATCACCATTCTCAGAGAAAAACTTATACTAACTTATAGTCGTTAAACGTTCGATGATTAACTTTATCGAACCCGGCTCCTCACAAATGTTTAAAACATTGCTTCAAAATAATATATATAACTATATGAACAAGTAGGTTAATATAACTGTTTACTTTTTTTCGTACCCTAAATGTCTTTTCTAAGGAAAGACAATAGTGGATTTAATATTTCTATCAAAACAATAAGAGGTAGGTATTGTGTCGTTTGGAAAAATATATATTTAAAAACTTAAATATGTATCAAATTTCAATCATAGTATTATTACAGTACGGATTTACCGAATTTTAAGATAAGGTAACGAATAACATGGACATTTTATTTAAGAAAAGTGTCTAAAAAACGATGTTCTTAGGGATGCTTTTAATAACTCCATCAGGCCATCTTGTTCATAAGGTGCAAACTCTCGACCAAATTACATTGCTTTTATCTACTTGATAAATAACACTATAAAGTTCTGAACTATCTGTTTCAGCAAGAGTTTTTACTATATTATACTTCCAAAAAATTAGAGAATATTTTTTGTGTGTTTTCGTAACATCTTAAGTTACTGTTATATTCTGTTTTTATATCTGTACATGTATAAACACATTTTAAAAATTATACTTTAATATCTTAGGTTGACTCGTAAACACTGTCAATATAAACTCTGTTATAACACGTTGGTATAAAAAACTTTAATAATGTAAATATTTTTGTTTTAGTGTTAAATTTCTATATTTTTCTAGTGTTACTTGTATTTATACGTATTTTTTTATATATAATAATTGTAGAGAAGAAAATCTTACGTCATACACTTGACATTAATAACTAATTTTGACAAATCTATAAATAAATAATCTTCACTATAATAAAAGTAAGGCAAGTGTCTGCATTATAACTTCCACTGGCTTACTGTAAAAATAAATTTGAAAGCGGAATTTTAAAATCAAATACAAAAATAATAGCGACTTGTTTACCGATATTTTCGACAAAAAATGATTCAGGCAATAATAAACTGTAATGATTTATTTATACTCGTCTATAAAATACATTTAACGAACATAATAATTGCAAAGATACATTTTATTAACCACAAATTGCCAAGAAAAACTTTATACTAAAACTTTTGTAATAAAACATTCCTACAAAGGTTTTATTTATTATTTTTTTAATTCGTTTTTGTGAAATTAATTTTATAAATCTGTGAACAGTTTTGTACTTCATTCGAAATGCTTTTTAGCTTTTTGAAACCAGAAAAAACTGAATGCAACGTTTTTGCCATCTGAAAAAATAAATTTAACTCAATTTATTTCCAGTACAAACACAAAATTTGTAAATAATTACAAAACCGCAATTAATTAAGAAAATAATACAACCTTCAGGGGAATTCTCTTGTCAATAATCAAGAATCTACCAATTGTGAGACAGAGAGAGACTTTTCCGAATCTTTTCATAAAGTTCAAAATCTGAAATTATTGTCAACATTAAGAAAATATTTGTTTAAATATAATTTAAACTTCATACCTTTAGCTTTTGATTTTCTCCAATGTCACATACTGCAAATTGTCTGATATCTTGAAACGTATTTTCCATCTACAAAAAAAAGAAACTATAAACTATCTAAAGCATATGTCAATAGTGAATATAAAGTGCAATTACCGTAAATGCTAAAGAGCACAGCAGACAGCCAGCAATTATGCTAATGCAAGTGAATAGTATCATCAATAGGAATATCAACAATTTAAAGAAATAATGAACTGTTAAGAATAAAAAGGCATAGTATAAAAAACTTGTCACCCAAACGATTCCAAAGTAAACAAATCCAAATACTAAATTATATTTAGAATTAAACTGTTGCACGAAATCCCAAAGTTCTTCATGATGCATCATTAATTCGTTTAACTTGTCTTTTAAATCAAAATCGATTCTTTTTATTAACAGCAGCTCCATCGACAATTGCTCAAATTCCGTATGCGAGATCAGAGCTAACAATGCAGCTAACAGTAAGCTGTAACCGATTCCACCAATAAAAAAACCAGCATTTAAGGAGGTGAATGTACTACAGAAGAGAGCTTCCCCATTAAACTTCTGCTTCATTTCTATGTAAGGATAGGCAAATACAGTAACCGAAATTTGATACAAATCAATGGCTACTATTATAACAAAGGAAAAGAGCAGAGTAACATATTGTAATAAGATGTTATTTTCGTTAATCATTTTTACTCGAAAGAATTTATTTCTTAATGGCTTATTCAAATTGAATTTAATGCGTCTGATGAATTTCAATCCAATGCAATAAATGATATTTATAACAGAAAACACTATTTTAAATATCATGGAATTTCTTTCGTATACATCATACCAACCAATGCATATCGCATATTCATTGATTACAGGGATCATTTGCCATATGAGAAGAATTGTATGTCCTCGTAAAGTCAGTTCGATAAATCGAATATAGATATTCTTCAATTTGGTATTTTGAAATTCTCTGTCTTTTGTTGAGCATTTACAATTACAAGTTTCAAATGCGTCCAACCCAAATATAAGAGCCGTTTTCCAACAAGGGCTGATGAAACAGCTCAGACAAATCTCTTGTAAATTCGAACTCATGCCTATTCTGTATTGGTGTCTAGGTTATTCAGAACGAAATGAAACTGTTCTCAGAAATTCTGGTTACGTAAACTCATTATCTCGAAAAATTTTATAGTGCCATTAATAATAACAATAATGATGTATTTAATAAAAATATAATGAAATAGTAAACAAAATAAATTAAATAGCTATTTGCTATGAATTTCTTTTATGAACTTAATTAACGTTACATCAACAAACTATTGCAAACATAATTAGTTATAACAACACAAAAGCATATCTTAAGAATGTAAATTGATGTAAAAATACTTAATACTTTTACATCAGGGTAAGTAATTAAATTTACATTCTTAAAACTATTCGAAGCTTTTGATCAGAATTTTCAAAGAATCTGACATTTTAGTGATATTTTATTGCATCGATTGGTGTATTACATACTGCGTATTTTCTCCTTAATGTTTTTAAATTCTTTACTAATAGATAATTTGGAAGTCGAGTCAACCCATTACGAGCAATATGATTTTGTTATTGGAAATGATATGAACTTTAATCAAACGATAAAATTTTAGAAGTGTCATCCATATCAATATCTATATCTTTATCTATATATATAAAAATGAATGTATGTCTGTGTGTCTGTCTGTCCTTCATGCATTATCACACCGTTTATCCGATTGCCGTGAAACTTTGGGAAGTTGTTTAATATACTGCGGCGAAGGTTTGTGGCATAGTACGATTGCCATGACACTTTGGAAAGTTTTTTTAATTTTTCAATACACTCCCGCGAAGTACATTTATCCTACGATAGATGGCGGCGTTTACACGAGCATTCGCGCACAGTGTGTTCGATCGATTTCAAATTGTGAAGACCATTTCCTTCCTCCAAAAAATATCTCTATATATGCATTTGTTATTTACGATATTTGTAATAATGTTTGTTTAATCACATTATTTCAACTTTTTTTTGCTAATTATGTATTCGCTCAAGCTTCGTTAAAACCTCCGAACAACAACCGAAGTTGTAGGAAGAAATTCGCTTATTTTACTGATCTAGGTATCCTCCCTTTTTTAAATTTTAATATCAACTCAAAATAATTTAAAAAGACAAATTACAATAAAACGGTTTATTATCCAACTATCAGAAATTTCACAACATGCCAAGGAAGAGAGGAAGGACCAATTAAATAATTAAAATTATAAACGATTTAAAAATATATATAAAAATGGGGAATATCGCACTTCTGACAATCGCAGCGATTGTGTGGGCTAAATTTAGAGAATCCATGCTTCTCGCATGTACAACTGTATGTGGCCGACTCACGCGTCGGAAAATCTTTTGATTTATTTGTGTACGCACCAGACGGAAAAACAAAAAATATCGTGTATCCACAAACACTCCAATAAATAAATAGAATTGAAACAATACTTTGAAATGTTTTACCGATGAAAATGAATAATAATAATAAGTTTCAATAAAAATAATAAAATGTAAATTGAATTTTATCATAACGAGTTTGCTTAAATTTTCTTTCTTTTGAGATCGGAGCAATGTGCGACGGAAAAGCTAGTATATATATATAAAAATGGACATGTATGTCTCTATATTTCACTTTTCCGCTAAAACTACACATCGCACGTGAATGGTGTTTGTATGTGGTGGTAGCCCCAAGTCTCCATTCGTGCATAGGAGTGGTTGCGTCTCGATAGCTATAAGGGTGCGGGAGATATGAGGCTGAAAGTGGTTGAAAGTGGCTTTCTATTTCGAATGTTTTGTTCGAATTTGTTCGAATAATTCGAATTATATGTTTGAATTAAATTCGAACATAAAATTCGAATATTGGTTCGATTATAGAACGATTGTAAACGTTCCAGAAACGTTGAAAATATTACGTTTGACTAAACGTAAAAATTCTCTAATTAGTCTGGAAACGGGGGACCTAATTCTTGCATTCTGTGAAAATCGGTAAGATTAGCTATAATGTAATTATCTTAATCTTCACTATCGTTACTTTTTGCCCAGCGAAGCGGGTCCATGCAGCTAGTATATATATATATAAATGGACGTGTATGTCCCTATACTGTATTTCACTTTTTAGCAAAAACTACACATCGCACATGAATGGTGTTTGTATGTGGTAGTAGCCCCAAATCTCCATATCGAGACGCAACCATATGGTGGTTGTGTCTCGATAGCTATAAGGGTGCGGGAGATATGGAGTTGAAAGTGGTTAACTTCGAAGATGTGTAACAATTGGATTGTCAACAATAGAAATGTTAACAGTGGAAGTGTTAAAAGTGGAAGTGTTACAAATAAAACTGTTAAGAATGGAAATGTTAACAATGGAAGTGTTGAGTAACAAAGGAAGTGTTAATATAAAGCGGTATGCAAGATTTACAGGCGGGAAATCGAACATATTTTTAGATTTATGTAAAAATTCTCTAATTACTTTTGAAACGGGGGACCTAATTCTTGTATTTTGTGAAAACGAGTAAGATTGTCTATAATGTAATTATCATAATCTTTACTATCGTTACTTTTTGCCCACAAATAAAAACCAGCGAAGCGGGTCCTAGCAGCTAGTAGTATGTATTATGTAATCCGAAACAAATAATACATCATGTTTCTTATTACACCTTCCTTATAAAGTCTTTTTTTTTTTAATTAGCTTATTTAACACTTATTGTGTGAGATCCAGTTTGAGGTACAGAGTAGGTTGTTACGCCTGTATCACTTAAAAATGTATAAAGAAATGTAAATAAATGTATAAAAAATATATAAAATTGTATAAATGTAAATAATATGACGATATTTTTAAGCAAATTTAGTTGCCGGTTTATAAATCGCTGCTTTTTTCATTCTTTAATGCATATTTTAATACATTTTTTAATGCATTCTTAAACATATTTTGGAATATTTTCTTGCATATACGTGGTTTATTCATGCATATAAATCCGACGTTTAATAATTATCGATATATAAAATGCCAAGAATGAGAGAACAGCCTTGTGGTAATTGATAATTTGTTGTTTATGTAATAGAAAATTGATAAGAGTGAATTATCCAAGAATGCTGTAATTAAAGCATGACTTCACAAAATACGAAATAATGCTTCAACTAAAGCATTCTTATGAACTTTCTCTCAAATGTAGCGGTGTTGTCACCATATATATGAAAGATTAATTAAAGCTTAACAACAACAGCGAAGGACGTTATTTATATAAGGTTACAAGGGGACTTCATTTTATATTAGGCCAATAAAATTTAAAAAAATCATAATAACAATAATTTTTATCAGATTATATTTCTGTTAATACAACTCACCATCTACTTATCCATATCAAACATTTCGTGAACTGTTTCGAGTTTCCAAATATTTTCATGGCTGATGTTCGTAGATACACAGTATGTCTTAGATTGTAGCCTTACATATCCACTTTAATAAACTTCAGATGGAATTTTTTCAATCCATGTTATTATTGTCAGCAGTTTCATTCCGAATGTATCTTGTTGCAAAAGTAATTCTTACGCTTTGTGGAATTCCTATACTGGAGAAATTCCTTTCTATTTTCTTCTATGAAAATAACTTTTGTATTCCAATTTTAACCAGGGCTTTCGTCTTTTCTCTTAATAAACGCAAAAAGCTTAATCCTGTAATTATACTAATAAAACCAGATAACTTGCCAATTGAAGAACTGAGCAGATTTTTTCACAAAACTCTTATCATAATGCTCACAACACTTTCTTTTTTCACTTGTGCATTAGCAGTTTTCATTATTAACATTATACTTCCAGCATTGGATTCGAGCAACAATCATAATTCTATTCCTCTCTTCTGTAGTGTAACAATTGGAATTTTAGTAAATTTATTATTGTAGGATTGATTCGTCTCTTATTCATTCTGATAATTTTATATTCGACTTTGAAGAAAGCATTTAAAAGGGTATCAAATGATTTAATTTTACTTGAAAAAAACAACTAGAATTTAAGTTTAAATTTAGAAGAAATAATGTTGCAACATGCCGAGCTTTGGAACTTCGTCAATCAGATCAATACACATTTTAGTTTATTGTTTGTAATATTGTATTCTGCAATTTTATTGGAAATTAGTCTCATGTAATAGGCCTATATACTTGTTTTCACTAATTTGAACTCGGTAATCAGATTAATCTATCTCCTATTTGTCGTTTTAATTTCAATTTTATGCATTTAATGAAATACTCGTGTTCAACATTTATGTCTACGGTATTTCATCATATTTCTTTCAAATATTACAATGAGTTACTTATATTACTTTTAATTACTTTTCATATTTTTAGATGCAGACTTCAATTCAAGACATCCGAAGATTTTCTGAGTTTGATTTATCGCTCAAACAGAAACTAAAAGTTAGTTGGGTAGCATTTTATAATATCTCGAACTTTCAAATAAAATTATTAATTACACTTATTTCTTACAGATTTTAAATTGAATGAAGAGATTTGGAAAAGAGTCATTATATATATCAGTAAGAGGCTATTTTAACGTTACAAAAAATTTTTAGTGAAGGTAGGTCTAATTTATTTTTTAAATTGTTTATATGTAGATATTTTTAATATATACTATTTTCATTTTATATACTAAAAATAATTTTTATAGATGGCCAACGCATTATATTCTTCATTTTCTGGTCTTTTAAACCTCAGGTCGTCGTCTACATCGTGAAAATTTTTCCATTCGGGTACACGTCTTTTAAGCTGCAAAAGAAATTTAAAGATTTGATTCTATTAATTTAAAACTTTACGAAAAATTATCTCGTGTTATACAATTCAACAACATTCAATAAGAAGGAACAAAATTATACAATACTACTTAAGTTTAAAAAACATATTTCACTTTGAAAAATATTTTCTATTCACGATTATTCAAAATACACATATTTTCTATCACTTGAATGATTTTTCTGTGGTAAAAATAAATAAATTCGACTTTTTAATGTTTCACAAGTTAGCTACGCTCGCCAGCCTTAACAGCTGAGTACTCTTCTGCTGAAACTCCTGTCTTATTTTGCTTCTGCGATACTACTATGGCTTATTTCTTTTATTATTATTACAATTTTTGTGTAAATACACTATTAAAATTTTTTTTCACAGCATACCAGCATGCAATATATATTTTTTAAAATACTCTAAGCTTTCTTTAAAATTTTATAGCATAATTCACTTTGAAACCCTGTAATGAACTAATGATATATCATATATACTGTATAAACAGTATTGTAAAGACAATGGTTTGTATAATTTATTAAATGAAGCTTTCGTTTTATGTGATTTAAATGTTTATATGATTTAACCAATAAATTTAATTTGCCAGAAACATATATTGCAACTTTTTAAAATTATAAAGATAAATCATTACAATCCTCAATGTGACCATTTAAAATTAAACGTGTTAGAATTTCTTAATTGAACTTTCGGATCACTACGTGAATAACAGGTAATGATTACCAAGGTAATTTATCTTCGTTTCCATATTACGATGATTCTTGCGAGACCTTAAAACATTTTGCATTAGAGTTTGAAACATTTAAAAAAAAACTTTCTCCTCTGTAAACTCTAAACGCATTAAACTTATAATAATGTTATTTTATAAATTTTTCAGGGAGCAACAGAGATAAAGTAAATAAAATCACTTTTCACTAGTAATATGTTGCAGTTTGCGCGCTTGACTTCACACTGTTCGCGAGAAGATTTCCGTATATCTTCATGGGCCGATCACTTAAGTACCAGCTAGGACACCACAAAACATAACTAAACAGCACCTTATAATGTTTAATATGCCTAATACAACACTACATTAAATTCTTTAGCAACATACTATCTGAGACTGTGGCAAAAATCATATCATGTAAATTTACTTGATGGTAAAATTGTCGTAACTGACCAGTTATTTTTTATGTATTAATTTGGTTCGTTGGTATAGAGCAACGTGACACTTGGCGATCTGGTTGTAGGTTAATACATATAAGTAGCAATCTCAGCTAATATATACGCGAAGGCCAAATCGATAGCTGGTTAAGTTACTTTAAATTGAAAAACTTCACTAAAGCTCAGTGAAGATTTTTAATTTTTAGTTCGTTAAATTTGAATTTTATTTGATTTATTACGAATCGTGTACATTTTTTCTTTTTTGACATCCGTCATAACAGTTAAACACATTATTGTTAACTATAAATGAAACTAAAATTGATGTTAATATAAAATTTAGTAAGTTTTATTAAGTTTAAAAATTTATATTTCACGTACAATTTTAACTGTTAATAAAACATTCCTACAGAGGTTTTATTTATTTATTTTTTTATATTCGTTTCTGTAAAATTAATTCCATAAATCTGTGAACAGTTTTTTTCTTCTTTGGAAATGCTTTTTAGCTTTTTGAAACCAGAAAAAAACTGAATGCAATGTTTTTGCCATCTGNATATATATCGATTGCAATCTATGCACTATTCCGTGGTGAAATGTTTTACTAGTAGAACACCGGTTAATATCATAAGTTGCTTTGGCTAGTTATAGTCGTTTGAACAACAGTGTAACAGTTTCTTATTAAACACAAGAACACTGTTAAATGTTTCGTTGTCACTTTTGCAACAGTAGATAACGGTGTTCTATGCACTTTAGCGGGAGTGAAAAAATAAATCTCGAATGTTGTCGAAGAATCCGTTTGTAGATGGAATATCAAGTCCTGTATGCCTATGAATCTATGTTGGTTTCTATGCTTGAACACAAGAATTATTTACTTTACATCTTGGACACATTATTATGAAACCGAGGTATCCAAAATGAAAAGGCTTCACAGAATATATATATATATAATATATTATAATATATTACATTTAATATAAATTGATATGTATAGATGTGTGAATATCTGAATATTAACTTTATTTATTCTACAAAATTTATAAAAAAACAGCATAAAATTTTGTACAATGAAGTGTACATTTTTCTAAATTTCAAGAGAAAGCAAGAAAATCCAACCTTCTTTCCCACTAGTTTACTTCCTTCAGAAAATTTATCATAGCATCTGAATAATTTTCAACGTAAAGTCATTTGACAAAAGTTTATGTCTCTATTGAAAAATAATTTTGGTATAAAAACGTCTTTCGGGCTATTCTTCGGGCTCTCTCAGTCATTCCTGCCTGTACTTTCTGAAAAAGCTCCTTAGAAGAGAAACTTCTGTATAAAGAACAAAGGAACAAATTATCGCCTCAATTAAAACCTAGAACAACTTCTTCTTCTTCTTCTTCTTCAGCTTTTCCCACACTATGTAGGGTCGCTGTTTCTGATGAGTCGTCTCCACTGCTCCCTGTCCTGGGCTGCCTCCACATTCAGATGCTTTTCTCTCAAGTCCTCCTCCACAAGATCCATCCACCTATTCCGCGGCCGTCCCCACCGCCTCTTCCCCCTCACTCTCATCTGCATAACCCTTCTTCCCACATACCCTTCTTCCCTCCGTACCACATGACCAAACCACCTCAACCTCGCTTCCTGTATCTTTGCTTCTATGTTCACAACTTTCACTGTCTCCCTCACACATTCATTTCGAATGTGATCCCGTCTCGTAACCCCACACATCCAACGGAGCATCCTCATCTCCGCCACCTCCATCCTTTTGACATGGGTTTTCCTCAAGCTCACAGTCTCAATAGCGTACAGCATCGCTGTACGATAAACTTTCCCTTTCAACCTGAGTGGCACCCTCTTATCACACAACACTCCTGACATATCCCTCCAATTCCGCCAACCAGCCTGAATTCTGCCTATCACCTCCTTATCCACACTTCCATCCTCAGCCATAGTTGACCCCAGGTACTTAAAGGTATTGACTCTTCGGAATACGTCACCCCTCAACTCCAGATCACTCTCCCGGGCACCATCCTCCTCCCCACTACACATATACTCTGTTTTACTCCTGCTCACCCTCATGCCCCTCCCTTCCAACACACCCAACCACCTTTCCAATTTAACCCCCAGCTCCTCTTTTGTTTCGGCGCACAGAACGATATCATCTGCATACAACATGGTCCAAGGTGCCTCTTCTCTGACCTCGTCCGTGATCACCTCCATCAGTATGTTAAACAAAAAGGGGCTCAATGCTGACCCTTGATGTAAACCAACTCTCACCCTGAAGCACCGAGACACTCCTACACAGCTCCTAACCTTTGTGGCCACATCCCTATACAGTTCATGGATCAATCTAACATACTTTTCAGGAACCATCTTTTCCCTTAGACACCTCCAGAGTTCTTGTCTAGGCACCGTGTCATAAGCTTTCTCCAGGTCAATGAATGCCATATGCAGCTGTTGTTGCTTCTCCCAGTATTTTTCCAACATTTGCCGAAGGGCAAAAATGGCATCTACTGTTGATCGTCCTGGCATGAATCCAAACTGCTCTCCTGAAATGGTCACCTCTTCTCTCAACCTTCCTTCCAAAACCCTTTCCAAAATCTTCATCGTGTGAGACATCAACTTTATTCCTCTGTAATTTTTACAATCTTGAACATCCCCTTTTCCTTTGTAGATAGGTACAAGTATACTNCTCAGCTCCTCTTTTGTTTCGGCGCACAGAACGATATCATCTGCATACAACATGGTCCAAGGTGCCTCTTCTCTGACCTCGTCCGTGATCACCTCCATCAGTATGTTAAACAAAAAGGGGCTCAGTGCTGACCCTTGATGTAAACCAACTCTCACCCTGAAGCACTGGGACACTCCTACACAGCTCCTAACCTTTGTGGCCACATCCCTATACAGTTCATGGATCAATCTAACATACTTTTCAGGAACCATCTTTTCCCTTAGACACCTCCAGAGTTCTAGTCTAGGCACCGTGTCATAAGCTTTTTCCAGGTCAATGAATGCCATATGCAGCTGTTGTTGCTTCTCCCCGTATTTTTCCAACATTTGCCGAAGGAAAAAATGGCATCTACTGTTGATCGTCCTGGCATGAATCCAAACTGCTCTCCTGAAATGGTCACCTCTTCTCTCAACCTTCCTTCCAAAACCCTTTCCAAAATCTTCATCGTGTGAGACATCAACTTTATTCCTCTGTAATTTTTACAATCTTGAACATCCCCTTTTCCTTTGTAGATAGGTACAAGTATACTTTCTCTCCATTCGTTAGGTATTTCCTCCTGCTCAAAGACTTTTTTGAATAGGTCAAATAACAGATCAATACCCTTCTTCCCCAATGACTTCCATACCTCTACAGGGATTCCATCCGGGCCCTCCGCTTTACCGTTCTTCATCCTCTTTAGGGCCCTTTCTACTTCTTCTCTAGTGACCAACTGTACCATGCCCATGTTTCGGTTTCCCTCCTCTCTGTTCATTCTTTCATTCTCTGTATTCAAAAGTCCTTCAAAGTATGCCCTCCATCCTTCTCTTATATCGTTCGCCCCCCGTAGGACCATCCCCGTCGTGTCCTTGATCTGCCTTACATGCGAAATATCCTTCGTTGCCCTATTCCTGAGTTTGGCTAAACGATATATTTTCTTCTGTCCTTCCCTTGTATCCAACTCCTCGTATAAGTTCGCATATGCTCCTGCCTTTGCCTGTGCCACCACTCTCTTAGCTTCACGCTTTGCCGCTTTATACACTAATCTATCTTCCTCTGTACGTGACCTGTCCCACTTCCGTTTTGCCTCCTTTTTGCCTTAACAGCTTGTTGTACACTTTCACTCCACCACCAACCTTCCTTTTGCACCCTAATCTTTCCAGATGTTGCACCAAGCACCTCCTCTGCACAGTTCCTGATAGCATTGGCATTATATGACCACAAGTCCTGCACCCTTTCCCAATCTTGCGAGATTTGTATCAACACCCTCTCTACATAATCCTCCCTCACCCTCTCCTCCCTCAAACGAAACCACTTAATTTTCTTCATCCGTGTATTTCCAATTTTTCTATTCATTCTTGACTTCATGTATATGCACATCAACCGATGTTGCGCCGATACCTGATCTGTTGGTATAACCTTACAATTTATCACCGTCGCAAGGTGCTCTCGTCTAGTGAGGATATAGTCAATCTGTGAACTATTAGGCCCACTGTTAAAAGTTATCAGATGACTTTCCTGCTTGGTGAAAAACGAATTCACGATCGCCAGGTCGAAAGCCACAGCAAAACCCATAATTCTCTCTCCTTCTTGATTTGGTTCCCCAANTTCATTCCACCACCAACCTTCCTTTTGCACCCTAATCTTTCCAGATGTTACACCAAGCACCTCCTCTGCACAGTTCCTGATAGCATTGGCATTATATGACCACCAGTCCTGCACCCCTTCCCAATCTTGCGAGATTTGTATCAACACCCTCTCTATATAATCCGCCCTCACACTCTCCTCCCTCAAACGAAACCACTTAATTTTCTTCATCTGTGTATTTCCAATTTTTCTATGCATTCTTGACTTCATGTCTATGCACATCAACCGATGTTGCGCCGATACCTGATCTGTTGGTATAACCTTACAATTTATCACCGTCGCAAGGTGCTCTCGTCTAGTGAGGATATAGTCAATCTGTGAACTATTAGGCCCACTGTTAAAAGTTATCAGATGACTTTCCTGCTTGGTGAAAAACGAATTCACGATCACCAGGTCGAAAGCCACAGCAAAACCCATAATTCTCTCCCCTTCTTGATTTGGTTCCCCAACCCTATGTCCTCCATGAACCCTTTCATAGCCCACGTTCCGACCCCCTATGTGCCCATTGAGGTCGCCTCCCACAATTACTCTCTCATCTCCTTCCAGTGTCCTCATTTCTTCATCCAATTCATTCCAAAAACAATCTTTCTCCACTGTTGCACACCCTACCTGTGGTGCGTACACACTAAACACCACAAATACAGTAGATCATCTCCAAAACTCAGCCTCATTCGCATCATCCTATCACTTCTTCTGTACACCTCTAGTACCTCGCTCTTCCACTTCCCAGCCACCACTATTCCAACACCATTTCTTCCATTCTTGTTTGCACTGCTATAAAATAATTTACATCCTTCTCCAAGTTTCTTCGCCTTGTCTCCCCTCCACCTCGTTTCTTGCACGCACAGGACATCAATCCTCCTTCTCCTCATCATATCCACCACCTCCATGTCTACCCTTCGTGTCTACCCTGTATACACTTAATATACTTACACGTTGGAGGGGAAGAAACGGCCGCCTTCCAGCCCCTTCGTGTCTACCCTGTATACACTTAATATACTTACTTCTTTCACAAATTAAAAAAAACATTTTAGTTATTTGTCGAAACCGTGTCTTCTTTTTCTTGTTTCTTCTGATTCTATGTCACGACTTGGTGCATTTATAGACACTTGGCAAATAATTCCATCACCTACATTTACTTCTTACAGAAACGCGTTTCGGGCTTTCGCCCCTCTTCAGTCTGTTACGTCGATAGTTGTGACTTGTGTGTCCGTACTTCCCGCTCCCTTCCCCTCCCCTCTTTTTTCCCGACTTGACGGACTCCCCCGCATGCCTCGTAATTTGTAACATTACCCTTCTCCGAGTGTTGCACACAGCCTCGCCTGCGACTGTATAAACATTCTATTTTATTTTAATAATTGAAGCCAGTTTTTATGGATGTCGATGCTAAGGTTCTTGTTAATATTATTTTTGTCT
>NW_019386116.1:178550-181299 GCF_000671375.1 Centruroides sculpturatus
TATTTAAGATCAACAATGCACCAGCAAAGACTAAGTAATTTAGTTTATAGCTATAGTTTCAATTGAACATGAAATCTTAGACAGCTTGGATACAAGAAAATTGATAGCAGATTTCGCAAACATGAAGGCAAGAAGAGTTCAATTTCTGTAGATAAATATTTATATGGTTTTACACTTAAGTAAATAAAAATAACTTAGTAATAATAAATAGTTCTTTTTGTAAAGTATTTCTTTTCTTTTTTCACACCTTTATGAGACAACACTAAAGAGCCTTTCTGGCAAGCTCAGCGCAGGTAGTCGTAGTTAAACAGGGGGCGGCATAATCGGTATTGCACACGGGCGTTCAAACAGCTAGCGGCGCCCCTACCTAGAAACGCCGGATAACCGAGCGGTCAAGGTTTAAGCCTACCTCTCTGGGGGACCCGGATCGAATCTGGACGGGTCAAGGAATCCCCAGGAAATTCTCGGGGGGTGGTCCGTTCGGATATGTTGGGCTCTGTCCCTCACCACTCGGTCGCCCCATTCTGGGTCTGGCCGAACCCATAATGGGCCTGCTATAAGAGGCCCTCTTGGCCTACCCTTTTTTTGTACTCTTTCCGCCTTGTGCCCACAAGGCGGAAAGAGTACAAAAAAAGGGTACCCTAGAGCACTACGTCAAGAAGTATGCCCATGCTGAAGTACTTGTAAAAGTTCGCATGGGGAGACGTCCAGCCTTGAGATCTCTACGCAATCTATATTTGTTGATTTTTGATATTGTTTCAAAAATGCCATTATGAAAATCGCTGTGATTATATTTTGAGGCTGACATAGATTAAATCTATTTTTGATCTTTGATTAATAATTAACAATAATTGAAATCTTCTTCATTTTAAAGATTGATGTTAGTCTACATTTAATTAATAAGTGCAAATTAAAAGTGTGATTTTAATTGGGTATGTTTTGCTTTTCCATTTGTTATTTATACTATAAACCTAAACCTAATATGAGATACTATCTCATGTTAGCAATCCCTAGTATCTCATAATAGGAGACCATTTACCTAAGACGTGATTTCGGACTTTTTTAATTTTATCTAATATAACTAAAAATGTATTATACTTAGGACTAAATAGCAATTATATTGTTAAATATATTAAATTCCCTATTCAAAATTGTAATTTGTGAAGCTCCAAGTGTAATAGTTATTTTTTTTATAGTCAAAAATAAAAATGGTATCTTATATTCGGCATCTTCACTCTACATATTAATTTTAATTATATGAAAATAATCGCACAATATTTTATTATAACCGCATTATATATCTTATTACAAATTTCTATACTACACGTGAAAAAAAAAATAAGATTGCTATTGTATATTCGAATATTAGTGGCGGAGTGGAATCTCTGTATTGTCAGATTCCAAAAAGCCAGATTTGCGCATGCGCTTTACAGAGCACCAACCTAACCCGGTTTAGCCGGTGGAAGCCTACGACCTTGAGTTGATGCTACACATTCCAACGCTTCCAATTCTATCCGGGACCGGTTCTGGGCTGTTAGTCGCCCGCCCGCTACATATTTGGTCGATTACGTGAATAACGAGTAGATTTATAACTTAACCCAACCGATAAGAATTTACTGGTATGTTTTTACGATAGTTCTATATAGTTGACAGGAGTTTAAAAAAATTCATTAAAATATTTAATATATTTATTCCGCTCTCCGATTTTATATTACGGATTTCAATGTTAAACCAGTGATATTACGATTTCATATATCCCATCCTTACGGGGATGTAGGAAAAAACGCGTACAATTCTTGTATAATGTTAATAAATTAACCGTTACTTCGACAGCGTCATTTACAACTAAATTTAATGAATGAGAGAGATGCACGAGCTACAGAAAAAGCTCTAGAATTTATTTTCCTTAAATTTACGATTTATGTATCCGTTTGTCATAAAAATTTGTCTTTCCACTTTTTTCCCCGAGACTACAAATATTCGAGTACAAAGTAACTGGTTTCGACTTATTTCTACTTAAGAAGTAGTTAAATAAATAAGCGATTAGGGAATTTAGGACGTAAACAAAACCCTGATGAAAGAACCGAAATTTTACTTAAACAAAAGCCTAACCGAACCAATCTCTAGCCAAGTACAGTGGGAGTGATTTCTTCGAAATATTAGATGTAATAAAGACAGACATTTTTCCAGTTCGACGAGAGTGACCGAAAAGTTGTAAATTTCCGTGGACAACACCTGGTCCTAAAACGAATTAGAAAACAAACGACGGACAATCTATTAAGTTTAACATATTTAGACTTTTACAGCTGTGGTTAGAAACGTTTAAAATTTACAAGAACCCTGTCGCGTCTTTTGACATTTGGCATTGACCGGTCTCGGCACTCTCGGGATTTGGCAGCCCACGTGCATGTACACACTGCACACCTAGCAGGACCGTCTCTGATTCCACTTGTAGGGAGCTATTTGACCAAGTGGTTAAGATTTAAAGAGTAAAGAATATTTTATGTTACTTTTATGTACGTTTCATTACAAAGCTATATTTAATTATAATTTTCTTTAAAAGTATATTCATACAATTGAAGAATATTTTGTACCAGGTATGTATATCCACCACACATTTTATTTCACCAAGTAAGTTTTTATAATTTTATTTTTAATTTTAGCCCTTATATCGTGGCTAGCGATTCGGAATGTAATTGCGATATTGAAAATTTATTTTAAAAAAGTTTTGGCTCGAGATCATATAATG
>NW_019386116.1:182481-188962 GCF_000671375.1 Centruroides sculpturatus
GTTACTTTGGTAGCATCATTTACAACTAAATTTAATGAATGAGAGAGATGCACGAGCTACAGAAAAAGCTCTAGAATTTATTTTCCTTAAATTTACGATTTATGTATCCGTTTGTCATAAAAATTTGTCTTTCCACTTTTTTCCCCGAGACTACAAATATTCGAGTACAAAGTAACTGGTTTCGACTTATTTCTACTTAAGAAGTAGTTAAATAAATAAGCGATTAGGGAATTTAGGACGTAAACAAAACCCTGATGAAAGAACCGAAATTTTACTTAAACAAAAGCCTAACCGAACCAATCTCTAGCCAAGTACAGTGGGAGTGATTTCTTCGAAATATTAGATGTAATAAAGACAGACATTTTTCCAGTTCGACGAGAGTGACCGAAAAGTTGTAAATTTCCGTGGACAACACCTGGTCCTAAAACGAATTAGAAAACAAACGACGGACAATCTATTAAGTTTAACATATTTAGACTTTTACAGCTGTGGTTAGAAACGTTTAAAATTTACAAGAACCCTGTCGCGTCTTTTGACATTTGGCATTGACCGGTCTCGGCACTCTCGGGATTTGGCAGCCCACGTGCATGTACACACTGCACACCTAGCAGGACCGTCTCTGATTCCACTCGTAGGGAGCTATTTGACCAAGTGGTTAAGATTTAAAGAGTAAAGAATATTTTATGTTACTTTTATGTACGTTTCGTTACAAAGCTATATTTAATTATATTGATAATTTTCTTTAAAAGTATATTCATACAATTGAAGAATGTTTTGTACCAGGTATGTACCGGTATATCTACCACACATTTTATTTCACCAAGTAAGTTTTTATAATTTTATTTTTAATTTTAGCCCTTATATCGTGGCTAGTGATTCGGAATGTAATTGCGACATTGAAAATTTATTTTAAAAAGTTTTGGCTCGAGATCATATAATGAAAAAGAAATTATTATTAAAAGAGAAAAGCCAATGCCTAAGTTAGATATAAACACTTCAATAAAAAAATTTGTTCGACATTTTCACGATAAAATGGCTCTGTAAATGCATAAAATGCAAAAATTGTTTTGTTGGCTTGCCTACTATTTTCAAATAAAATTAGTGTGTGGAATAAGAATGGCTTTGATAATTTAGCTGGCAAAAAACACGAAAAATCGTCAATTCTTTCGTATTTGAAGCAATTTGGAAATCGAAGCGGAATAGAATTTAACATTAGTAAATAATATAAAATAAATATTGAAAATTATAACGAGATAGTTTCGGTTTATAGATATATTATATCTAAATAAATAGATGTTATATGTTTTTATCAAAGCAAGAATTGGCATTTAGAGGGCAAAGGAAACCTATTGAAACTAATAACAGAGGTAATTATATTGAACTTGTTTATTTATTACGTCAGATAAATAATCTATTAAAAATATATTTAAAGAAAGAATTAACTGATTGCCCTTGGAAGTCGGTTTCTTATAGAAACACAGCTTCCCTATTATCAACTGTCACGGCACGCCCCTGCATTATAGCCAATCTTACCCGTTTTCATAGAATGAAAGAATTAGGTCCCCTGTTTCCAGACTACTTAGAGAATTTTTACATAGGTCTAAAAATATGTTCGATTTCCCCCAAAAACGCAAAAAACCGTATCTGCGCCTGTAAATCTTGCACGTCGCTTTCTCTTAACACTTCAATTGTTACTTAACCACTTCCACTGTTAACACTTCCCAAAACGGTTAGGAGTTGAAGGTTAAAATTTGGTACACAGGGTGCGTCAAGAGAACTTGCACTAAGAAGGGATTTTTTCGAAATTCTCCCGCAGGAGAGAGTGACAGGATTAAGGCTTCCCAAGAAGAATTCGTCTTCTATTATACTATTTTATATGCGGTTTTTTGCGTTTTTGATTACATTTTAATAGGGTACGTCACGAGAATGTACACTAAGAAGGGATTTTTCGAAATCCCCCCGCCGGAAGAGGTTGTTAACACTTCCCCGCGGGGGAAGTTTTCACACTTTATTTTCGATTTATATTCAGTCACTATCACTTTGAGTACTCACGCTGCACTGTTTGTTTTTATTCACTCACTGCATTACTTTGGAATTTTCACTTCTTCCCTTCGTCACTGATAAGAAACGGACGTTCGAACCAACAACGGATCTTGCTTTATATGATTAAAAATTGATTGATTAAAAATATATTAAACTCAGATAAGCTGAGAACAGTAGAGGCATGGAAAATAGATCTACATAAAAGCCTGCAATGGGGAAGATGTATAAACAGTATGGATGATGAAATTATTTCCAACACGTGGAAAGTGCTTTGTTACGGGGAGATATTTTTAAGAACGTACTGTACTGTACATATGACAACATTTATAAGTTCTACAATATTTATTGTGCAATATGCACACAATATGCTTATTATACCAATACAGTGGTACCTCAGGATACGAAATTAATCCGTTCCGAAACTGAGATCGTATCATGAAAATGTCGTAAGGTGGATCATCTTTTCCCATACGATTACATGTAAAACCAAATAATTCGTTCCAACGCGAAAAACATACTCAAATTAAAGCCAAGTAACACATTTAAAAAAATAACTGTAGTAAGAAAAACAAATGAAAAATGCGAACTAATGTAACGTCGTATGGTGAGTTTTTGTTCGTATCGTGGAGCAAAAATATGTTCGAATTTCATGTCGTATCCTGAAAATTTCGTATGCTGGGGCGTTCGTAACCTGAGGTACCACTGTATGTAGGAAACATGTTAAAGGTTAGTGCAATATTTGCTTGCATGTTTAAAAGTTTCAGCTGTAGAGAATATATTTTATATCCAATTAATGTTATGTAAATTAAGAAATAAAATAATCTAATAAATTATTACTAATTCAATCAAATCATTTTATTTATTCACTTGATAAAAAAAATATTTATAATACAACATTCCAGACAATTTTTTTTAGACATTACTACTTTAATTGAATTAACATTTATTTAATTTACATCCTCATGTTTTTAAGTAATAAATTTTAAACATATACATAATAACAGTAAGGACAATGTTTATAAAATTAAAAAGAAAAAGTAATGAAATAGTACATGATGATTTAAGTTTCCCAATATGATGATTTGATAGTAATGGAAATTTTGATAATAGCATTTAGAAACTTTTAACTGATAGAACTAAATTTAGTCTTTCTTAATTCTGTTGACTGGAATTCCAAATAACTAAAAGTTAGGCAAATTCAGCTTCTAAGTTGCTGGTAGCCAATCTTTCAATATCATCCAGGCTTAATTTGGAAAAGCTAGCATAAAAATTCTGTAAAGAAAAATATAAATTACTTTTTAACCTCACAAACTAAAATTTTATATTTAGCTTATGTTTTCAAGTAATAATTTAGGCAAAATAACTTTCAAAACATCTGTATCTGGATGTAGAATAACGTCAAAATTTATTATAAGACTTTCAGATAAAAGTTCTAAAACCTGAAATAATCAATAATAAAGAATGATAAACAAAACTCATTCATATAAGTTCATAAAGCTATAGAATTTCTTTTGGAATTTGTATTCTAATTTTTAGGTTTAACATCTTCAACAAAACTACATTACACATCAAAATTTTAAATAACGTAATTTTGTTTATAACATTAGATGGTAATAGTGAAGAATAAAATATTAATAATAATAATAGGATTACATGATTTTGTTATTTTATGTTGGGTTTAGTGGGTTATACTCAGTTGACACCAGTGGCTGTGTACTATGCAGGACCAGAGTCAAGGCATAGCAATCAAAACAAAACTAAAATTAAATAAGTGTGTCAGTGTCTGTATTCAGGAATTTCCTAACAACGTGGCATGTATTCAATATAGTGGCCTTCTGTAGTGTGATGTATGTAGTCAATTGTAATGTTCCCAGGCTTTTGTGTAGTGTGTGTGGTATCACACCTGTACAGGAGAGAACAACAGGTACAATAAACACCCTTTCCATCCTCCACAGATGCCTTATTTCCTGGGCGAGTTCTGTGTACTTGCTAATTTTTTCAGTGCATGTGTTTTGTACGTTGTGAGCGTTTGGAATGGCTATGTCTGTAATGTATGTGATTTTATTGTGTTTGTCAATGAGTGTGATGTCTGGTCTGTTGTGGTAAATTGTTTTATCTGTGAATATGGCTCTGTCGTAGTACATTTTGTGCGTGTTGTTTTCCAATACTGTCTGTGGAATATACTTGTAGTATGGCTCGTGAATGTCTACCAAGTTGTGTTCTTTTGCAAGCTCTTGGTGTATTATATTTGTTACTTGATTGTGTCTGTGTAAGTAATCTCTCTGTGCCAAGAGCTTGCAACCAGAAGTGATGTGTTGTATAGTTTCTGGCATGATATGACATTTTCTACATGTGTCATTTGTGAGTGTTGTATCTTTGAGTATGTGTTTTCTGCAGTTTTTAGTATTTATAACCTGATCCTGTATGGCAATCATGAATCTTTCCGTCTCCCCAAAGAGGCATCCCCAATCTAACCAGCTGTTTGATGCAGTTTTGTCAACAAAATCCTGGGCCAGGTCATAAGGATGCCTGCCATGGAGTGCCTTTTGAGCCCACAATTGCTTGATAGTGTCTATGCTTTTTGTGTGTTGTGTCATGTCTGTATGATGTGAGTGTAAGTTTAATGGTGTGTTATTTGAGCCTACTAGAGTTACTGCTTTATGTAATTGTGATGTTTCTTGTTTCCTGTAGAAAAAATCTCTCAGTGACTGTATTTGTTTGTAGTGAAGGTTAACTATGTCAATCAGGCCACGTCCGCCATCTTTACGTGGAAGGGTTAATCTTTCTGTGGCGGATTTAGGATGATGTTGTTTATGCTTAGTAAGTGTTGTTCTTGTTTTCCTTTGGAGTTGCTCGAGATCTGTGTGAGTCCAATGTATAACTCCAAAAGAGTATGTGAGTACTGGGATGACATATGTGTTTATTGCTTTAACTGTGTGTTTTGCATTTAACTGTGTTCTAAGTATAGCGTTTAACCTACTTTGGTATTCTTTAATTAATCGTTGCTTTATTTGTGTATGTTCTGTTAGTTTGGCCTGTTGGAATCCTAAGTACTTGTAGAACTCGCCCTCTTCCATGGATTCAATAACGTCTCCATTTCCAAGTGCAAAATCTTCTTTCTTCAGGATTCCTTTTTCTATGTGAAGTTTTTTGCATTTGTCTAGGCCAAACTCCATTTGTATGTCCTTAGTGTATGAATGTGTGATTTGTAGGAGTTGATGAAGTTGTTTTTGTGTGGATGCATAAAGTTTTATGTCGTCCATGTACATGAGATGTGAGAGTGTAAACTGTGTTGTTTTTTCGTGTCTGATATTGTAGCCGTATTGCGTGTTGTTTAACATGTTGGATAATGGATTCAGGGCTAGGCAGAACCAGAGAGGACTCAAGGAATCTCCTTGAAAAATTCCTCGCCTAATGAATATTTCGTTTGTTTGTATGGAAGTGTTACTAACCCTGAGATGTAGTGTTGTTCTCCAGTGCTGCATAGTGTTTTCGAAGAATGCAATGAGTGATGGATGTATTTTGTACATGTGTAGAATATGTAGCAGCCAACTGTGTGGAACACTGTCGAATGCTTTTCTGTAGTCTATATATGCCATGTGTATGTTTCTGTGTTGTTTGTGTGCTTGCCGTAGAATGACTGAATCTATGAGTAACTGTTCTTTGCATCCCCTGTGATTTCTACGGCAACCTTTTTGTTGTTCTGTAAGAATGTCGTGTTCTTCAACATGTTTGTATATTTTGTTTGTGATACATGATGTCAATAATTTGTAGAGTGTTGGAAGACATGTAATTGGTCTGTATTGTGTGGGGTCTGTGGTTTTGTTGTTTTTAGGTTTCACGTAGGTGATGCCCTGAGTAAGAAATTTAGGCATGTCTTGTGGATTGATGATGATGTGTGTTAGATGTTTAGCNTTTGACCTGTTAGATTCCTAGATACTTGTAGAAATTGCCCTCTTCCATGGATTCAATAATGTCTCAATTTCCAAGTGCAAAATCTTCTTTCTTCAGGATTCCTTTTTCATCTTTACTACAACACCGGAGAATAGTAATATAATTACCTCTTTCTAACCTGTAAGAGTTAGTAGACGCACCGGTAACAGGTTAGAAAGAGGTAATTATAGATTCCTTTTTCTATGTGAAATGTTTTGCATTTGTCTAAGCCAAACTCCATTTGTATGTCCTTAGTGTATGAATGTGTAATTTGTAGGAGTTGATGAAGTTGTTTTTGTGTGCATGCATAAAGTTTTATGTCATTCATGTACATTAGATGTAACAGCATAAACTGTGTTGTTTTTTTGTGTCTGATATTGTAGCCGTATTGTGTGTTGTTTAACATGTTGGATAATGGGTTCAGGGCCAGGCAGAACCAGAGAGGACTCAAGGAATCTCCTTGAAAAATTCCTCACCTAATGAATATTTCGTTTGTTTGTATGGA
>NW_019386116.1:190290-219297 GCF_000671375.1 Centruroides sculpturatus
TGATGATGTGTGTTAGATGTTTAGCTAGTTCCTGGTGCAGTGATGTAAATTTTTTGTACCAGAAATTGTGAACATTGTCTACACCAGGAGTCTTCCAGTTGTGTTCTGTTAGCATCGTAGCAGATGTTGTGTGTGTTTATTTCAGCACAGGGCATAGTTAGTATGTTGTGCAAGTTTCTGTTCTCCTCCTCGATCCAGCCTGCATCAGCATTGTGTGTAACAGCATTAGACCAAAGAGAAGACCAATAAGTTGTGAGTTCTTCTTCTGTTGGTGTGCCACTGTGCTGTGTATCAGTGTTTGTTTTGGTACTAATTTGTCTGTAAAAGTTTTTTTCATTGTTTGTTTATAACTTATTTTGTTGTTTTCATAGTGTGCATGTCTTGTATCGTTTGAGTCTACATGCTTTGGCTGCAAGTGTTTGTTTTAGTGTATCAATGTATTCTGTAATGTGTGTGCTGTGATGTTTATGTTTTGTGTGTGTTGTGATTTTCTTGAAAATGTTTTTGAGTTGTTCGTTCAATTTAGGTGTTATTTTGTTTTCAGTGTATTGTATCAGCCTGCCTAATTGCTGTCTAATGTCATTTATTTGTGTTTCTATTCTTCTCTGCCAGGCAGGCTTTTGATAGAATTGTGTTTTGTGTGTGCCTGTCTGTGACTGTATTTTCAGTCCATGGTGTGTCACTACTACGACTGCTCCAGCATAAACTAATGTATGAACGTCTGAGAGTGTAGAAATTAAATGGATGTAGTGTGGTAGTAGGTGAGTATTTACATAACTTAGTGTTTTTCCTACTACCTTTGACGTGTTGATTTTTGGTATTCGTGGTCTTTGTGTGGGATCTGTACCTGTATATTTAGTGAGTGTTTCCTGAAATATAAGTGAGAGTGTATTAACTAAATCTATATTTACGTTATCAGTGATGGATGAGGAAATGTCTGTAGTATCATTAGTGGTAGTTGTTGTATGTGTGCTATTATCAATGCTTGTTGCTGGATTATCCTGACAGGTTAAGTGATCTTCATTAATAATGTTAAATGTTTCTGTTGATGTATTTGATCATCAACCTGTTGTTTGATAAGTTCAAGTGTTGTTTGTGGGATAAGGTTGTTGTGTATAATTGTTCGTTTTTGATCTACAACCCTTTGTTCAGTGACAGTGAAATGAGGATATTGTTGTGTGAATCTATGGTATAGTTGTTGTCTTCACACTGTCATATTTGTTTCGAGTTTTATGATGGTGTAGTAAATACAGATAATAAACTCATTCATTTCTATTGTCCATTTCTTCGATTGGTGTGGTTTTGCGGTCTTTGTGGTCTATGGATGCATTGTCACAGAAACACCAAGGCTAGGTTGATTCTTCAAATCTGTTGAGGGCATTGCAGTAGCCATGCTTGGGCTGGCGCTGCTTTCGCCACCGGTAACCAAGGTATTTTTCGAACATGAGCCTCTGCCTAACCCATGAACGCGGACCTTGTTAACCCAAGCGACATCCAAGCTGGTATCATACTTAGATCTGGTTGCTACCATGATAAATATCTCCACATAATGTGGTCACTCTTAGCTTCATTTCTCCCCATAGACCTTACTGGCATGGGTGTCCCTACCAGGAGCTTGTGCTCCAGCCTGCATTGCTCTATGGATCAGTAAAATTACTGGGCTCTCCCACCACGACCAGGTGGTGACCACGGGAGAGTTATTATTATTATTATTATTATTTAATGTATATCAGTATAGTTCATAACATAATATTTCAAAATGTTTACAAGTCCTGATTTTTTACTTTTAAGAAATCATTTTTAATTAATACACATAAACCTGTAACAAGTAAAAACTATTGGCATCATCGCATGCCAAGGTTGTTTAAAGTGATACTTTCAAACGTTTCTATAGGTGCCAAATTATCTAGAAAACCATACATGTATCTGTTTTTGTTTTGACTAAAGCAATTACAAACGTATCTGCAAAAGTTACAAACTTTTTATGATGTTTTCTTGTTTTCATCAAGATAATTTTTATCTTAATTTTTTATCGTCATTTTTTCGCCTAAAAACATAAGATTATTTCACCTGTTCCGAAACTTATGACTGAAACTGTGATTTTTGACTTCACGTCTGTAGTATCAATATTTAGCAGAAAGGTTCGTTACAGGCAACATAAACAATTTTCCTAATCCATACATGTTGCATACATACGTTTCCACTTGACAATTTTAAACTTAATTTTGAAAACTCCACTTATTTTATGTGAATTTTATGCTATACTTTTATATCTAAAGCGTTTGCTTTTTTCCCACAATATCGCTGCATGTGATCTGTTGGGAGAAAAATATAATTCAGACTTTAAAAAAGCGTATGGAAATGTTCACGAAGTAACTTATGCCACATTTGTAAGTTTAGAGGTCCTAGTTTTGATCTATGCCAAACATAGATCAGAACTAGGACCTGCAAAACTATAGTTAAATTCAGTATTAATTGAAATAACCGGCAGAACATCTTATCTGAAATTTCTGAATCTGGATTTTTCCTACTGTACTGTTAACGTAGAAAATAAACCCAAAGATGGGATGCAATATATCTTTATCTTGCTAGTGCCTTCAATAATGACTATCTCGAAGTGGCTAATTCAATAAAGAATCTTTTATCTTGTTGAGAGTCGCTCTGTTATCGGGACGTCTTCTGTGGACTTATGTTGTCTTCCGGTAGTCTATTAGGATGTCACCATATGGCTCGAACAGGTTTGACATTCAAGACTGCTAAAAATGTAGACTTGCGTAAATCTGCAGTTCGACCTTTTGTTGCAACAAAATAACAGTACACGGTGGATGTATATTTGGGGTGTTTTCCTTGGACTCGAACGAGATGGTGCTACGAGCTTCGTACATCGCTGTAAATATTCGTCTTTCAGCATGACGTAGATAGAAAATAAAATGTTTCAGGAAGAGTTCGGATTTCTTTATCAGGAAGCTTATCTGTACATTTCCGCCTACAACAAGGAATTTCTTATAATCCCTTCACCGTTGCTTTTATAATCAAAGCATCTAACACAAGAATTAGATTTAAATACAGTTTATTATACCTAAAAACATTATTGTTTCATAATACTGCTGGAATTAGGTTTAAAATGTTCATTAATAAATATGTCACATATTTACGGAGAAAGGATGTTAATTTTGGGAGACTGTCAAAGCTCCAGGCTGTGTATATTAAGCATTATACGATATTGAAAGTGAACCAAACAATATTAACATTTACAAATGTAGCATAAGTTATTTCATTAACATTTCCATATACAATTGCGTTCTTACCCTTTTCCAACCGTTATTTTAAACCATTTTCATAGAATTTACCGAGCAGTCATTTTCTTCATAGAAAGTGATGTAAAAATGAAAGGATCTGAAGTTGTCAGGCAATTCGTAGTGATGACTTGTGCACTTTTCGCATATGCCAGTAGGATATGCCAACGTCTTTTAGAAATGTAATTAATTATAGAAACACTTCATATAAGTATATATAACTATAATTTATATGAAACAGATTTCCAAAAAATATTGCAATTTAAAAGGACAATTCGAAATTTTTCCACTTATAAATTAACACAATGGTAAAAAATATGAAGGAGTGCACAAGTAGATTAATAATTTACATTTTAATTAAAATAATTTAATAAATAATTTACATTCAATGCTGTAATTAGTAGACATTTTTTATTTTTTAACCGAACGAATGAATTAAACTACTGAAACTGTTGCTAATTCTGCGTGTATACGTAACTAACAGGTTAGCGAGTGAAATTTTCTGAGGTTTCTTCATGTTTCAATCATAAAAAACAGAGGCTTTCCCCTTGAAGAATTTCCTTTTGCAAGACGCTCTCTTTAACAGATTTTCCTTCGCTACTACAGTGCTCTATTTTAACAATTATTTAATTTTAAATTAATTTTGCTTATCACAGAGTATTAAAACTCAAATTAAATTTAAAAAAAATAATAATTATTCATAAGATTAATGACAAATATTTCTAAAATTGTTATTTTCATTAGTAATGGAAATTGTCTTATATTTTCAGAATTACAATCAGCATCTTTATCTTGTGTGTTTTTGCTGGAACAATTCTTGACATTCTGTTTACACTAAATTTAATAAATGTTCGTTGTGGTAAAGGTATGAAAATAATTTATATTTAATGGTATTGAGATGAAAGATGCGATCTTAAATGCTAATTTTATCTGATTACTAAACATTTCAGTGATAATAATTCTATAAATTAAGTTTATAATTATAAAGTATCGGAAAAGTCTTTAAAAGCAGCATCTACTGAAAAGAAAGGATTGGGTTCCAACACAATTTTGATATTTTGTACAAAATTATGATATTCTACAATTAACACCTAGCTCCCATACAATATAACATTTTTTTGAAACTGTTTAATAATGTTAATTTTCTATGAGTATTACTTTTTACACTGGAGTACAACGAAATTCTTTCTAAAAATTTTGAAGATTAAGGATTTCAGCCCCTGGAAATGATTGATTCAGTAAAGTCTACCTAATCAAAATAATAATCGAAGAAGTGTTTGGAAAGCTCCTATATAAATGATAAATCTGTTTAATCTGTTAAATATACAGGAACGTTTTAATTAAGAAACGAAGAAATAATAAATATCAGTAACATGAGATAAATATACTTGCATACTTATTAAATTTAGTAAAATATCAGTTTTAATAATTGTTAAATTTTATCAATAATATGTTTAATAGTCAGTTATGCTATTCTTATGCCGATCTCCTCAGCAGGTAATACTAATAATAATTACATAGAGAAATATTATGAAGTTTAACAATAAAAATTTAACCGACAGCATTCTGTTGGTAGGATAGACCATCTGCTCTTTAGGATCATTATAATCACTTTGTTGTACCGTTAGAAATTATATCAGCAGGATGGACTATATCTTTAATAAAAATACGTAACAGAGACTAAAAATGTCTTTACTTTTCTCCATGTGTAATCACCTAGAACAACTATCTCCCACTGCAGACACGACTTTTTTTTTACAGGCTAATCATCTGAAAACAGTCTAAAAGTGCACAGGTGACAATCCCAGACCAATTAAAAATATAAAATTTTTTTTTGTAAAAAAAGGCCTTTCGTCAGCCCTTTTTTAGAAAAAAGGCTGCCGAAAGGCCTCTAAAGAAAGGTCGTTTCTGCAGTAGGAGATAGTAGTTTTTTTCGATTTGACATGGCGAAAAGTGACGACATTTTTAGTCTCTGTTACGTATTTTTATTGAACTGTACATTCGTCAATCCTTTTTTTACAAAATGGATTATATCTTGTTTCATAAATTAAGCTTCGAACCAACACAAAAGCATTACTTTGAGATTTGGCCGCTAAGCATCGTGAAATTAAGTATGGCGGCTTCCTAAAGGCAAGGGGACAGTATGTTCGTTTCGGCGACCATTTTTATTTAAATTTTTCATATGACACATTAACATAATAACATGTTATTGCTGTAAGCATATTTAGCATAACAAATGATAAAGGTAAATAAAAATTTGATAACTGCATAATTAAGTTCATAATATTTCAGGTTAGTAATATCTTAACGATACAAATGTTATCACAATACAAATAAGAAGTACATAATTTTATTAAAATATGATTTAAATATTTTATTGATATTTTATTTAATAATATTATATAGTTTATAAATGTGCAAATCTTGTAACATTTGTAAATATTTTCGCTTTATAATATATGATTACCTAACTAATGAGGGCCATTTAACACCAGAAGCCAAAATATATTTTAGGAGGCATATAAGGCGATAATGATTTCAATTGTGTGACAAATTTAAAAAAAAAAAAAATTGTATTTATAGAAAGCATATTGTATGACATATGTGATTAATTAAAGGCTAGTTGATAAATGATTATCGTAACTTGTATTATTACATTATCATTTTAATTACTGTAATTAACTAAATTCTAATTATTATTACCTTCTGACAATAATTCTCTTTTTTATTTAGGCTCCATTCTACACAATTTCGTTTCATTTTCGATAATTACATCGACTAAAAAACTCTTTAGTACGGATTCCGATAGCGAGACAAAATTCTTGTCTGGAATGAAATTCTTACTTCTCTGTTTGGAGGTCTACAGTCACATACCCGTTTTTCGCAATTTCATATACAATAACAGGTATATTAAAAAATACTTTTAAAATTTATGGATAGTTTAAATTACTAAGTTCCTAGCAATTATTAAATTGTTAATGATATCTCATAAAGCGTTAGTTTATTTAAAATTAATAAATAAATATTAAAATATATTAAAATAAAGAAAATTTCTTTATTCTTTTGCCAGAACTGAATTTATTGTTACTATTATTTTAATTATTGGATCTATTTTGCCTTCTATAATGTATATATTTTATTTTTTATTGCACTATTTGTTATTGCAGTTTCAATGGTTATGCAGAAAAGTTTAGTAAAGAGAGATAACAAGTGAGACGAAATAGGTTTGATTAATTTCGACACATGGAAAGAAATTTTTGCATGATTGTACAAATGAAATAGAAAAAAAACCATTATGAAAATAAAGGATCCAAAGAAAAAATAGGAATAATAAATAATAATAAAAACAACAGAAAAGGTAAAAACAAACAACATATAAAAGACACAACAACGACATATATTATAAGAAAAAACGAATAGTTAAAATTCCATAGGGTATAGATGAACTAAATAATTCTAATAATTTGTTGAAAAATCGAAATCTGAAGAAACTGGAAACAATGATAATAAATGGACAATTGACTGAACGGCTAGTAGTCATTTGTTTGAAAGAAAATTATTACTGACAAATTCTTAACAAAAAATTCAAGTAACGTAGAACTAGCGAATGAATCCACAAGATATTTTAAGTAAACAGGAAATAAATGAATCAATAATCACAGGGGGGAAAAACAGAAAAAATATTGAAAAACGGAGCGAAAAAAGTAGTAGAGTAACATTTTCAACCATATGAAGAAATGAGAACTGAGGCTTTAGCTCCAAACATGAAAACTGGGGAAATTAGATAAATTTTAAATACAGTCGACCCCCCTATAAGATATAGATACGTTCCAATTTATTAGGAATCCGATTTCTTACAAGTCGTTCCAATCACAGCCCGACACGTGTCAAGTTTACGGACTACGGCTGATTGAAAGGTTTTCTTCCATAAAATTAATCGATTCTACACTAATCTGACTCAACATTTCCAAAATACGNATTTATTAGGAATCCGATTTCTTACAAGTCGTTCCAATCACAGCCCGACACGTGTCAAGTTTACGGACTACGGCTGATTGAAAGGTTTTCTTCCATAAAATTAATCGATTCTACACTAATCTGACTCAACATTTCCAAAATACATATATTTTTTCGTAGTTTTATAGAAATCGTAATTATAAGGACCGTAATTATAGGGGGGGTCGACTGTAGGTATTTAAGAGAGCGTGCTTACAAGCGAATTAGAGCAATTACTTGATTTAATGGAGACTTATTTTATTTGTGAAAATTTGAAAGCTAACGTAGTCTCAATTTGCTTCCTAGATTTGTGTGTGTAAACAGTTTAGAAGTATACAGGTCTCACGAAGTATTACTATTTTTGTTTTGTTTTTTAATTAAATATTTTGTTCTGAAATAAGTAAGTAAGTAAGTAATTAATCTTTATTGGCGTAAAAGGCTTTCGCCTGTTACAAGGGCGTTTTAATTTTGAATAAACGCATATTAACATCTCATATAGTAATTTTTTAACATTATTAATATTTTCTATTTATTAGTCTATATAACCATATTAAAAATTTGACATAATTATTATTTAATTAGTTTTTTAACATAGTTATATAATATATAAATCGTGTTAACATCAGCACTATCTAATGTCTTGTACATTTCCATCTCACTAGTACATTTCGCTAGCGTCCCAATCTGGAGTCTTTGCAGTTTATCCTTTTCGTCACAATTTTCACATAAAATATGAATTTTAGATAGATTTTTGGTGCAATTTGGACATTTTGATTGAGTGTAATCTATATATTTGTCATTTATGATCATTCCATATTTATTTAACCTAATCTGTATAAAAAACTTTTTAACGTTAAAAGCTATGTTTGTCAATATATAGTTGTTGTTTACTGGATAATTTAAAATTATTGCATACCAGCTTGTCTTTTCTCGTTTTTGTATATCTTCAATGTCTTGGATAATAGAGTATTCCATAACTCTATGTACTATTTCTTTACTATACTGCTCTATATCATAAATACGATCCATAAACAGTTTAATAGAAAATCCATATTTATTAATTATCTTCGATAGCTGAATTATCCAACTTCGTCTTATGTCTATTTCTCTTGATTTCTGATATAGCACAAAGAGCAGTTTTGTTGTTATATCTTCAGCCTTAATAATTTTGATTAGAAACTTTAAATATCTTTTTATTAGTATAGTGTTTATTCTGAATCTATTTGTTTCTAATCTTAAGGCACTACCCGGGATGTTATATTCTAGCTGGAATATCTTACGTATAAATATATTCTGAATTTTTTCAAAGTCATTAAATTTTTCCATGCTCCAAACTGGGGCAGCATATCCCATTGAGTTCATCACAATCGAATTAAAAAGTTGAAAATGTGAACGTAAGTTCTTTATTTTTGCCTTGCAGAATAGACCAATTAAATTATTTATTGCAATTTTTGCTTTATTTAGTGAATTTTTATAGTGTTTTTCGAACGAGAGATTAGATGTGAATGTAACTCCTAAAAATTTTATTTCCTTCACTATTTTCACTTCTTCTTTATTAATGAAAAAAGACATGTGCTTTTTGGANACAACACGAAAATAAAAGACTCCAGCAACGAGTTCCTTATCTGTCTGTGTGGCGCCAACCGTTAAATAAAATATCCTAACAGATGACTCTATAAATGCTGCATTAATAGAGAAAGTAACCATAAAATGTACGATTTTCTATTTGAACGTATGTTAGTTATGTTATAGTTTGCAATTACATAAATATTTTATACATCCCACGCAATTAAATAAGAAATAGCATAAATTATTTAAATTAAATTTTAAGTTAGCTCTTTTCGCTCTATGGCACTAAAGATTAATTCACACATTCGCGAAACGGTAAAATTCGCCGGAAACCACGTCGTGTCGTTCATTCCCTTTGTTTTTCACTTTCGCCAGCGAATTGCGCTAAGGAGCTGTGGACTAAGCATAAGAGGACCTTTAGGAAGCCCGTTAGGAATTCGGCAAGGTCTTTAACGGGGCAGGAAGCTTTGCTTTACTTTGGCTCGTCCGTACACTCTAACCACTAAGGAAGGCTCTTTTAGTCTCGACACAGTGCGAACATTAAATTAAATAGTGGAAAAGCTTATAATTGGATAACGAGACGAAGAAAAGAGTGATAAAAAGAAGTATTGGTTTTTCGCATTTGCTTTAATTTCATATTTCCACCATACAATATTATAATAATGAAATTTTTGTCCGTTATTACTGTTTTCGTATCGCAAGTTTCCCTCATTCTATTACTAAAGAACAAAATAATAACTCGTAAAAGAAATGCGTCATAGAAGTTTAATTCGAATGACGATACAATAATTTAAAAATGAAAATAATCCACAAGATAAACGTATTTATTTTCTATTTTTATTACGTAAACGAAGATAGCGCTTACCTCAGATGTTAAACGGGACAAAGCAAAGGAAAGTAAAAAAGTCACTAAAAATAAGGCTATACATAAAGCCGAAACGATGATTCTCAGAGACAAGTTTATGTCGATGAAAGCCACCACGTAAATGAGAAAACAATTGAAGCAATATATGTGACTGATATTTATAAGAATGCAACAAAATGTCGCTTCTCCGGGAGATTTCTTTTCTCTCGTGATTGGAAAACCGAATATATCAATTACTAGAGATTCAATAAGTAAGATGATAAAGTAGAGAATAAGTGAAATTAATGAAAATGCTTCGAAGTATTTGTTTAAAGAGATTTCTTGTTCGTAAGAGCTTTTCTTGTATTCGAAGTACAGTTTTCTTCTTTTAAATATACCGAAAAGAACGGCGCAAAACAGATAAACAATTAAATATATCAATCTGATAAAACTATTGCCGGTTCCGTAAACGTATACCCATTCACTACATGTTACGTCTTCGAAAAAGATTTCCAGAAACTGTCGAATTGTTATAGTCCACAAGAAAAGTTCTACCGTCTTTTCGTAACACCCGTAAGCTTTGTTCAGGAAGAAACGAAATTTCTGTTTTCTTTCGTTCTTCTGGCAGTTGCAGTCCATAATTATATTCGAGGCGAAGATTTTGGCCGCTCGAAGAACAAAGTCGATCTGACAAACCGGACATCCGGCATTTACATCCGAATCCATTATCGATTGTAATTCAACCCAACTGTAACTGGGGAATAATTGATTTTAAAATTTTCAATTCGCAGAAATAATATATTTTAAAATTTTCACCAGCAGCTAATAGTGATGTGTAAACACCGACTTACGTTTGTTCGGACGACAGAAGTACACGCATGACGATTATTATATAAGACTAAGCAGTAGAGAATTTCATTTAAGCGCAGCACTTAGTATTGGTTACGTATTGATTCTGTTCGATCTGAACTGAAACAAGCGTTTCCATCGATATTACTACAAACATTGCGTGCAAATAACAAATTAAGTATGAAATTTGATTGTATCGTTTATTAAAATCTATCCGATTTATATCGATTCGTCTATGTTACAATAATTATGTGTACTTGGAGAACTAATACGAAAATATTTTAGTGAGTTAAAAACTTTCCTTATTATTAAAGGATGTCGAGGATTTCAATATTTCTCCTGTTACTAAGATATAACCGAACTAATCGCAGAGTGGAAATGCATATTTTGGAAAATAAATAAAATAGGGGAGAAAACGCGGTAACCGGGTTCCCATCCACAACATTGGCTATAAACGACAGAAGCTCTTCCCTTTCCCCCTTGAAGGAATAAAATGGCAGACGTTTGGTATTAAATAATTTTATTAAACAAACGATTTGGTTTCGGACAATAACAAAAGCGGAAGACGATTTCCGGTTTTACAAAAGTCGGCCCTTGGGACCGCCGTTCTTCCTGTACAAAAGGCGACGCGCCGTCCGCCACGCGTCGCGCCAGAGGCGGCGGCGGGCGGGGAATTTCTCCCGCCCCCCGCTTGCCGGGCGCCGAGGCCGTCGGGGAGCCGTCGCCCCACTCGACGACCGAGGAAGACGGAGAGGGCCGTGTCGGATATATCCATGACAGTCAGTGCAATATTGCAGAAATGCGTTGTTTAGCCAATTTCTAACTACCCAGGCATAATGAGGCAGAGCTCGATATTGCTGCTACTGAATTTTATTGATATTATAACAATATACCGAATCAATATAATAAGGTTTTACTTTAATGTACAGTACATTTCAACAAAAAATAGATTAAAAAAAAGTTTTTTAAAAGTCAGTTTTTCCCAATATCATATACAGTAGAGCCTCGATTATCCGACCCCCGATTAACCGACACCTCGGTTAACCGACCGTCCTAGTCGGCAAATTTCAAATGTCCGCTAGTGATGTGGCGCTACAATATTTGGCGATGTCTTGGCTACTTCAATATTATTTTTACGTGATTTAGCTGGCAACACTCATTCGACCATGAAAGGGAGCCAGTATTTAAACGAGGCTTAATTTTCTAATTTTTAACGATACAATAGCGACGATTATTATTTAAAAAAATTTTTGTTAGGCTTAACATCGATGAAAATTCAACGCGAAGTAGGTTAATAGCGATATACTAATATACTAATTACATGGGANCTTATTATTAAAGGATGTCGAGGATTTCAATATTTCTCCTGTTACTAAGATATAACCGAACTAATCGCAGAGTGGAAATGCATATTTTGGAAAATAAATAAAATAGGGGAGAAAACGCGGTAACCGGGTTCCCATCCACAACATTGGCTATAAACGACAGAAGCTCTTCCCTTTCCCCCTTGAAGGAATAAAATGGCAGACGTTTGGTATTAAATAATTTTATTAAGTAAGTAAGTAAGTAATCTTTATTGGCGTAGAAGGCTTTCGCCTGTTACAAGGTCGTTTTAATTTTGAATTAACGCATATTAACATCTCATTTAATAATTTTTTAACAATGTTAATATTTTCTATTTATCAGTTTATACAATTATATTAATAATTTAACATAATTATTATTTAATTAGTTGTTTAACATAATTATACAACTTATAAATTGTGTTAACATCAGCTCTATCTAATGTCTTGTGCATTTCTAGCTCACTAGTACATTTAGCTAGCGTCCCAATCTGGAGCCTTTATAGTTCATCCTTTTCGTCGCAAATTTCACATAAAATATGAATTTTAGATAAATTTTTGGTGCAATTTGGACATTTAGATTGAGTGTAATCTATATATTTGTCATTTATAATTATCTTCACTTCTTCATTATTAATGAAAAAAGACACGTGCTTTTTAGATACGTTACTTCCGTTTCTAAATATCATAATTGTTGATTTTTTGGAATTTATTTTAACTCTTTGCTTTTCTAAATACTCACAGAGTTGTTGGATTTTTCTACGGAGTGCAGCTGCTGTATGAGCTATCAACACAATGTCATCAGCATACGATATAGTATGTATAATGTGGTTTTTAATTTGGAACCCATCCTCATCTTTTTTAAAACAATCATTTAGATCAAATAAGTAGAAATTGAAAAGATATGGGGATAACGGATCACCTTGTAGTAGACCTCTGTTGGTAATGAATGGTGTCCAGATATTAGTATCCTGTTTAATAATTGTCTTATATTTTCCGAACAGCAACCCTATGATATTTATCAAAAGTTCTTTTGCCTCGCATCTCTTCATTTTACTCTGTAGGTCAGTAATGCTAATCATATCGTATACTTTTTCAAGATCCAAAAACAAAGCGAACACTTTATGTCTTTTTTTTAAGCAACTGACTTTGAATTAGTGACAGTAACACAAAGAGGGCTGTTTGAGTACCACCTCCTTCTACAAATGCAAATTGCGTATTATTTCTATAATTATTCGCCGCTGTCCAGTAATTAAATTTCTTAGCTAATATTGTAGTAAATACTTTCCGTAGACAAGACAGAAGGGCTATTGGTCTGTAATTGTTGGTTCCTGTTTATTCCCTTGTTTAAATATCATAATAAAAATAATTTCGTTCCATTTGACTGGTATTATACTATTACTATAAAAAATAGGTTAAATTGTCTAGTTAAATATCGAATAATTTCTGTTGGTAACATTTTGATGAGTGAGTTAGGTATTGTGTCTGAACCCGGTGTTGATTTGTCTAAGTTTTTTGATACAGTCCTGTAGTTCTTCTACCTTAATTATCTCGTCCTGTTGAATTTCTGGTCTTGTCTTGGTTCCCATATATTTTTTACAAACATTTTTCTGATAATTTTCTGAGAATTTATTATAGTATTCAAGCCAAACATTGTATTCAACTCTAGTCTGTGTATCCCATCATGACTTTCTTTTACGAAAATTGTTAATTATTTTCCAGAAGACTCTCGAATCTTTAGCTTCAGATAATTTCTTACTGATTTTTGAAAGGAATAATTTTTTCTTAGCTTTGATTAAATTGTTATACATTCTTTTACACTTTAGATAATTCATTAATGCTTTACTGGTGTTTGTTCTTCTAAAGATTTGTAAGCTTTTTTTTTTATTTTTGTAGTCATAACACGTGCTATTATACCATTCACATTTAAATATTTTTCTATTTTGTTGTGTACAATTCTTGTACCTATATTCCTCTAGTTTAGTTATAATATTCAGATAATTTTCTATTGGATCCTTTTCTTTTTCCAAGGATAACATCTCCCCAATAATATCATCAAACTCATTTAACAATTTTCGTTTATTATATGACGGTCTTAATTCCAGATTAATAGAATAATTCTGTTCACAATTGTATGTCTTATTACTTATTTTTTGATATGTTATTAACTCCAACTGAATTGGAAAATGATCTGCAAGGTCGTTCTCCAGAACGTTTAAATAATTACAACAGTTTATCATTTCTTCTGAACAAATTATGTAATCCACTATGGATTTCCCACTTGGGGAAACAAAAGTAATTTTTGCAGGGGTATCACCCCTCATCCTACCATTTAGAATTATTAGTTGGTTATTATTAATAAAATCTAGAAGTATTTTTCCTCCTGTGTTTAACACTTTATCTTTAGATAATCTCTTATTTACTAAGTTTTCAAATGTCTGACAGAATATGGTATCAGTAACTTCGCCAATACGTGCATTTAGATCACCTCCTATTATCCACATTTGAGTGAGGTTAGACCATCTATCCAAAATTTTTTGCATTTCATTTAGAATTGGTTTCTTCTCTATAGAAGATGGTATATATATTCCTATTACTCCCAAGTATGTATAAGACCATCTCATTTCTATTTTATTATCTAATTTTATTATGACCGCAATAGCATAATCTGTTATATATTGTATATTTGTCTTGGATTAATTCATAGACCGATTTAATTGAGTATTCAGGTTCAATAGTCTTTGTTGGTAAATCTTCTTCCGGTTCGTAAAAGTCTTCTATTGTAGCATACCTCGAGATATCTGTAGTGTTCTTGGAATGTTCCTCAAATAAGTATTCCTCTCCTGACATTTCGCTTGTCTGAGTATTTTCTTTTATATCTCTTGTATGCTCTTTACGTGGTCTCCCTCGTCCCTTTTTTTGCATAACTGCTTGACTTGATATTGGAGGAGATCGAGGAAAAGATCCGGGATTTAACTCAATGCCAGCAATCATTAGTAACATAAAAATTATTATTCGAGTTAATGAAACATTTGAACTACTTATTTCAGTTCTACACTTAATATTCTGTTGTAAAAATTCCATGTCTAACGTCGCCACAACAGCTCAGCAAAAAAAGTCACCAACACCTCCGCAGGCTAGACACGCCCTCCCCCCGGGCAGATTTCCATTAGTATGACTCATAAAATAACTAACTCCCACATTTCACATAACTTTTTTTCTAAATCATTGCCTAATACATGAAATAATTTAGGTTATTTCATGTATTAACACATACACTTAATAAAAAGTGTATGTGTTATTAATGATTTGATAGTAAACTGTATGTAAATTATAAGTGAATGTAATGTTTTAATTGTTGAAAGAGGATTAAAGTTGTTTATTTTTTAAAATAAAATTTATTTAGAAGTTCTTTTAAATTTTATTAGTTGGAAAATTAAAAAAAGAAAGAAATAAACAAGGTTAAATTATTTGTTAATTGATAAAATATTTGCTAATTTGTATTAAATGTCATTAATAGTGGTTTGGGCAGCTTTGATCACAAAATTAAAATTACAAAAAATTTTTTAAATGGTTTGATCACACAGTATAAATTTGATTTGAAGAAAGGTACTGTACTATTTTAATATTATTATAATTATTATTATTATTATTGCTACTGTAAAATTCGAGTTAAATTCTTATACNGACCCACGCGTGACATAAATTAAAACGAAAAGGTTAAAAACGAGGATTATCAGATCTTTAGACGGGGACCGACCGAAACCCGGTTAGAACAGACGCAAATTAGCCAAAAGAAAAGGGTTATAGTGGTTCTAAACTAGACGCCTGACGGTTGGGGCTCACTGCTTGCCTCCGTAAGTGGGATTCTTGAAGGTGGAGGTGGCCTGTTTGTAGATCGGATTCTCTCCCTGAAAAAGAAAGAGCGCACTCGTCATTGGGGAACCAGATACGTCCCGACCCAAAGAAGAGATAAACTCACCGTGTCCCACTTGGCCATTTGCCTCTCCTTCTCGAACTTGGCGAACTCCCTCCTGTCGTGGATGGTGGTCAGCAACTTCCAGATCAGCAGCAGGGCCAGACCCACGGCCACGATTCCTCCGATCACTCCCAGAACGATGGCCAGGAGGTTGACAGGTTCCGGACAATCTGAAAGCAGTTCCTCTCTGTTTAATAGACCGGCGACGGCCGACCCCGTCCGGGGAAAGCGAAATCCTCACCTTTAGTTCTCTGCACGTGGATTTTGACGTAACCGTCCGAATCGATCTTGTAGATCAGTGTTCGGCAACGTTTTTCTACTCTCGGCACATCTATGACTCGACATGACTCAATATGGCACACCAAAATGTTATTCCCTTCGAAAACGTATGAAATGATGCTATTAATAGAATTTTGTAATGCCATAAACCTATTATTATTATGTTGAGTTTTGTGAGTTACATTCGGTTGACACCGATGGCCGTGTACCAGAGTCAAGGCACAGTAACTTCAAATTAAAACAAAAATTAAATAAGTATGTCAATGTGTATCTGTATTCAGGAATTTTCTAACAATATGTCATGTATTCAATATAGTGGCTTTCTGTAGTGTAATGTATGTGTTTCTATTCACTTCTAATGTTTTCAGGCTTTTGTGTATTGTGTGTGGTATGACAACTGTAGTGGAGAGAACGACAGGTACTGTACAATAAACACCCTATCCATCCTCCACGATACCTTATTTCATGGGCGAGTTCTGCGTACTCGCTGATTTTTTTCACTGCATGTATTTTGTACATTGTGAGTGTTTGGAACAGACGTGACAATAATGTATGTGATTTTATTGTGTTCGTCAGTGAGTGTGATGTCTGGTCTGTTGTGGTAAATTCTTTTATCTGTGATTTTGGCTGTTGTAGAACATTTTGTGCGTGTAGTTTTCCAATATTGTCTGTTGAACGTATTCATAGTATAGTTCGTGGATGTCTAATAATTTGTGTTTGTTTGCAAGCTCTAGATGTATTTGCTACTTGATTATGTCTATCTAAATTATCTGTCTGTGCCAAGAGGTTGCAACTAGAAGTGATGCGTTGTATGGTTTCAGGCACGATGTGACATTTTCTGCATGTGTCATTTGTGATTGTAGATCTTTGAGTATGTGTTTTCTGTAGTTTTTAGTGTTTATGACCCGTCTCNGCTGCCCGATGACGTTTTACGTATTATAGGAGTTATTTTTACCGTTGTTTACGGATACTGCCACAATTTTTATAGGAATCATAACTATAGGAAACGGTTTTATAGGGGGATCTACTGTATAGTTCGTGGATGTCTAATAATTTGTGTTTGTTTGCAAGCTCTAGATGTATTTGCTACTTGATTATGTCTATCTGAATTATCTTTCTGTGGCCAAGAGGCTGCAACCAGAAGTGATGCGTTGTATGGTTTCTGGCACGATGTGACATTTTCCGCATGTGTCATTTGTGATTGTTGATCTTTGAGCATGTGTTTTCTGTAGTTTTTAGTATTTATGACCTGATCCTGTATGGCAATCACGAATCCTACCGTCTCCCCAAAGAGGCCTTCCCGTGCTAACCAGCTGTTTGACGCAGTTTTGTCAACAAAATCTTGGGCCAGGTTTTAGGGATGTCTGCCAAGGAGTGCCTTTCGTACCCACGAATGGTGTCTTGCTATTTATATGTTGTGTCGTGTCGTGTCCATACGTTGCGAATGTAAATTTAATGGTGTATTATTTGAGTCTGCTGGAGTTACTGCTTTACGTAACTGTGATGTTTCTTGGTAATTGTACGAACACACTCGCAATGTCTGTATTTGTTTGTAGTGGAGATTAGCTTATTACGTATCAATCAACCCACTCGAAAACAATAATTTTCTTGGCGACTAAGTAGAATGTTTGGAAGAATGGTATATAGCTCGAATGGTTTTTACATGATGGGAATGAATTTATTGTATTAAAATACAGTAAATGAACAATTTTGCTGGATTTGAAAGTAATATGCGAGTTTCGGTCGGATTGCCCTTAGAAGTGTTCTGCACTATTCCGTCTGTTTATACACGGCAAGAGATTAGTGACTTAATTAGAAGTGTAAAATATTAAGGGCTATTCTGATTCTATTTAACATTTCACAAAGTAAAGTGTTTTCATTTATTAAGTGAATATATTTGCGCAAACTGAAAAAGTAAATTTGGTAAATCGTTCTTATACTTGCTACGAAAGGTTTTTTTTTTCTAATTCCGAAAGCGAAAATCAGTTAACTCATTTCAAATTATAAATTTGACGATTGAATAATAAAAGATTAAGTTTTAACCGTGTAACATATTTTGTCGAATGGTAAAAAACGTTTGCTCCATATTTAGACTTTCGAGAACTTAAAATATTTAAAAGTTTTTCAATAAATATGATTGTTTGTGCGTGAAACGATTCTATTCGGGCTATTTAAAGTTTAATAATTCCGATACTTTTTGCCGAAAATTACTAAAATTTCACAGTAAAGTTTCTGTATTGGGGGTTGACTGCATTTACTTTTGTTAGTTAGAGGT
Organism: Centruroides sculpturatus; assembly: GCF_000671375.1. Classification (NCBI taxonomy): domain Eukaryota; kingdom Metazoa; phylum Arthropoda; class Arachnida; order Scorpiones; family Buthidae; genus Centruroides; species Centruroides sculpturatus. The sequence continues at coordinate 208,721 of NW_019386116.1, forward strand.
AGAGGAGTGGTGAGATAAAAGAAAATCTGTGTTTCGTCACTGGAATACGGTCAGACTTATTGAGAATTTTACTCGTCATCGGTATTTACAATTTGTTATAAAATTCCTGTCTACTTTTAAAATTCAATTTTTGCCATTTTATAATAATTAAAAATATAAAAATATTTTTAAAATAAAATATTTTAACAGAGGCGCTACACACAATTTAAATGCTGTCCAGAAAGTTTCGATAGTGCCGATGGATTTTCTAAAAAATAAGTTCTATATGCTAATAAGGAGAAAAATAGTCATTGTATCCAGCCCTTCTAGAAATTAGACGGAATTCCAGTTCATCTTTCCACCCCTAGTCCTATAACCAACAAAATTTAATAGCATTAATTTCCCTAATACACAAATTACCCTGCAAAATTTGAGAAATTTTCGACGAAAAGCACACGAGATATTAAGTTTCAAACAGGGTGAACAAAACTGTGCCCCCCCTCACACACACACACACACAATAAAATCTATTCATACACAAATTACCCCGAAATTTCTTTGCATTTCTCGACATTACAAGGTGTCCTCAGTCCAAAAATGTATAAATAATAGGATCATTTTTTGACTTATCGCCATACTTTTCCTCTGTTATGTATATAACAGAGCCGAGAAAGTAATTAATTGTTTAATACACGTTTAATTACAATTATTAATTATTAAGACAATAAACACCCTGTCAAGAAACTAGTTTAATTCTTCAAAAATTAAAATTTAGAAACCAGTTTTATGAATTTCGCATAAAATATTTCATTTTAAAAATATCTTTTTGCAATTTCGAAAAAAAACAAACAGGATTTATTGTTTTTTTTTTCAAAACAAAATATTCGCATGTTATTGTGAACTTGGCGGTGTATGGGGATGAGAGCTTTTTTTTTATTTTTTACCGTCTCCAATCTTTTTGTTTCTCATGTCCATGAGAATTTCGGATGCTCTGACCACTTCTGGATCTGTTTCTTCCTGTTCCTGCAACAACGAATATTTAAACTATTATTTGAATTCAATTTTTATACGAAAGTAAATAAAAAAATTTCTTTGGAACAAATGTCAAGTTTGAAATGTAAACAAAATTCAATGTATCATTCACAAATGGGAACTCACCACTTCTTCAGTCACAAATCTACTTTGTGGTTTACAGTAAATAGGAATCATTGTTAATGAATTCTCATTCAATTGTGTAATATTTATAACCTCGGTATTGTAGAGCTTAGCAACACTTCTAAACTTAAAGTGCCAAATTTGACCATTAATATCTCCAAGACCAACATCTAAATCGAAACGATTCGAATGTAATATAAAATATTTAATGTCCGCGGTGAAGACTACGGTAGTCTTAAATTTTGAATAAGTTCGTTGGAAGGTTCTGTATCTAGACAATCGCAAATTTAGAATTTTTTCATTAGATTTACGACGAGAGAGATTTTGCTCATAGAAAGCTACCGGAAAATCTAGAAAGATTGTGTATTTTTCATAGTTCTTTCGAGATTTATCTACCTCTTTTGTAGTCTTTTTGAAGGTTTTATTTTAAAATATTGGGTATTTACAACCTATTTTTTAAATATTAACATTTCATTTGTGTATCGTCGTGACTTTTTTGTCTAGTACTGTATACAGATGACAGAATGTTAGCTTCTTCTTGTTATTACCTTTTTATTATATTTTTATATTATATTTATTTTCTGAGACACAGAGGAAGATAAGAAGTACGGCGTAAACCAACTGACTAGCCCTTCCCCTGACGTTTTTCACTTATCAATTTTTAAATCCTTTACTCGATCTACACCAAAGTTTTCATACTTATTTCCTGAAACACACACAAATCTGCAAACTAGTGACTGTCACAAGAATTATTAATGTCTCATAAATTTAAGATGCAGTTTAAGCCTATGGGAGCCTGCAGCCTCGCGGCTTGTCTACGAAACCAAACCTATCCCTTCGGGAGATGACCGTCACTAGCTAATAGAAAACCTTTTATTTTGGCTCAATCGATATTTTACCGGAGACGAAAAATAAGAAAGTTTTGATACTTTTTTCCGGCGATCGAGCGATGATCGGGAGTTGAGTCGCTCTCTCCGCTAAGCTTATCGCGTGTTTAACAGGCAGTCCGGAAGATATTGATGCCGACACGCTCGCTATCGCTGGCGGTCGGCTAGTACTACGCCTTTAAGTAATGGGAAGCCCATCAAAATATAAAACTGGCCATAGAAGCTCTCTGTATACAACTGCTGACACAACTCTAAAATTTGTCTTAGACAAACTAAAAAGTCAGGACACAATCTTGAATGCCGACCTTTCTCAGGCATTCCGCAAAAGAATTGGAGAACGGAGTCTTACCGAGGTTACAGGGATGCTGATTTACATACAGAACCCGAAGAAGTATGACCGAAGCGTTAGAAAGCCCGATTATTCTAACGTTCAACGAAATACTTTCTCAACCTGGTTTCACTAGTATACAGTATTGCAATGTATTTTACTCATAAAATTGTGAAAATCTCGACTTTATAAACTACAAGTTTGCTTCCGTATACTATAATTTACTCGCAAACCAGCCCCAGTGAGCGAATAAATTATAGTATAGAAGGGCAGTGTGCTGCTGTCTTCTCCTAACTTAAACTGAATGATTATTTACAAAGTACTAAAACTTTTATACAAAACTAGCAGGTGAGCCCGGCGTTGCTCGGGCAAAAGTAACGATAACTAAGATTAAGATTATTACGTTACAGTCAACATTACTCATTTTCACAGAGTAAGAGTGAAATGAAACGTAAGACAGGAAGAAAACTTAACATTTCCATTGTTGATGGAAGTGTTAAGCCTTAATCCTGTCTTTCTCCCCCGGAGGGAATTTCGAAAAATCCCTTCTTAGTGTGCGTTTTCGTGACGTACCCTATCTGTGTACCAAATTTCAGCTTCCAACTCCTAACCGTTTGGGCTCTGCACTTATTATTATTATCATTATTATCAACCCGTCTCGATTATATTACAGATACAACAATTAAGTACCTTTGATGTGCAAGGAGATTGGTCAACGTGTGTCTGTTTATGTAGCAACCATTCTTTTCCGGAGTTTGTATTAAAGCGACATTGATGACATTACCATAATTTTTTAGAAAATTGCGAAGTTATATCTTACTCGTATGTTTTAAGATGTTCCTCTTGTGTCGAACTAGCTGCTGAGATTTCGGCAGAAGAGTGCATCTCACTCTGTTCCGAGATTTTAAAAGATTTTCACGTACTTTCTTTTGTAATTTGCTAAACAATCAAAAAATATTTTTAATTACGCAATTCCTTTTATACCATTGTACGATGCTTTTTAGATTGAATTGAGAACTAATAGCAGAACTACTATAACAATGAGAGAATGTCGATGAATAGCATAAAAATTAGTTGAATATGATAATTTCAGGGACGTCACGACACTGCCGATACCGATAATTTTCCATGGATAAAGTTACAGCAATGAAACACTTGGCCAGGTGGATGCCTTTCAAGTGTTCCAAGAAGTCTTTTAAGGGTAAGTGGCTTCTATTCAGTTGTTACAGACATAGAGATAACCCGGAAATCGTCACGTGGCCAGCTTGTCCGGACGAAGCAGGAACCCACGACCGAATTCTCAGGTATCGCATTGCCACTGGTGGTACCCGATATCTTATGTATCATTGTCCCAGGTATAGCGGAACCTTTAGACCTCATTAGTAGGACTGAAGATTTAGTACTATATGCGAGTCACAGAATTCGGTATATCGGTTTTACTTCATACGCTATCTTGTGTTTACTACATATCTGTATACATACAAATAACATTAATGATAAACGACGTTAGATTTAAAAAGCTCGTCTTTATTTTGTAACTTGATTAATTTTTCGTTTCATTAAAGTTGTGGATCCTGTTGAGCATTTTCATGCGGGTTGCATGTACTGTATATTTATACGAATTTTTTTACACAGTTTTTTAGAACGTAGCCACTATGCAAAAACAGGGACAGGTGTACTTTCTCAGTAGTAAAGACAAGTAAAAGGCGACAGACTGAGCAGAGACAACCGGCTTTATTTCCAGTTTTGATAATCCAGGCCGATCTTGGCTTTAAATATCGATAATTCTGTGGTATCGGGATAAATGTCCGTGTAACGATATAAAAAACATTTGAAAATATGACACTAAGCCAAAATTATATTAAAAAACTACTATTTTTATTAAAAAAACATCAAAGGCTAATACAATATCGAGAAACATTACTAATATATCTTTAGGTATACACAGATTAGTGCAAGAATTAGAATCAAAAAAATAGAATTTTTTATCTGTTGCTTTTAAATTAAAGAAAACGCAAGAATGTGTAACAAACACGAGTAATCTGAACACTTGAAAATAAAAGTTAGCCAATAAATACTTACTTTTTCAGTGAAATTCGGTTCTTTCGAATGTTTTAACAAAATATGACCGTGTAAACTTTCTTTCCATATAGTTGAATGATTACAATAGCTACATTTATAAAGTTCTTTTTTCGAGTGTTTATTTTTGTGTCTTTTAAAATTCGATCATCTCCTGTAACATAACCACATTCCTCGCATTTAAATTTCTTTTCGTTTGAATGTATTGACTTGTGTGTTTTCAAATTGGATATCCAAGTAAACTGTTTCCGACACACNTTCAGTGTGAAAATTGTTTTCGAAGATTTACACGAGAAGAGAAATTATACAAACACAAGCGAATAATTCATTCGACAGTAGAAAAACAGCCTTCGTCTCAGGTAAATAAAAGTATATTTAAATAATATTCTAGTTTAAAATAAACAATAATATAATTTTCTTATAGTAACATATACAAGATCTACGTATATAGAATTTTCTAATTGAAAATGTACTAATTTCACAACGGTCATTGTGAAGTATTTTCTATTATAATAATATTGAAAATCTATGGCATAAATATAATTTTTAATAATATGCAGTTGATTGGTATGATTCACACTTATTTACAAACCTTTTCACAATATTAAAGATTCATATAGCGATTTAATGTAGTACTATACTGTACTTTCCAAATTTCCAAGTGTGATAGTTGTTGTTGTTTTATTTAGTTCTATGTAATGTAGTACTATACCGTGCTAAAACTAAACGCAGCAATTTATATTTTTTTGATTGTTTCAGAAAATTGAATCCCGGCCATCTAGATCACAAATCTGTGCGTCAGTTACTACTTAAGTTGAAATAAATAGACAAAAGAAACCTCAAATCTTCAGTCCCGCTAATGGGGTCTGAAGTTACTGCTATATTTGGGACAAGGGTGCGTAAACATCGGGGTCCATTATTGGCCAAGCGAATCCTGGGAGTTGGGTCATGGGTTTCCATTCCTCCGGACGGGCCGGCCACGTGGAGATTTCCGGGTTTTCTCTACGTCTGTAACGCCTGAATAAAAGCCATTTAACCTTAAAAAACTTCCCGAAAGGCATCCACTTAGCCGAGTGTTTCACTGCCGCAACATAAAAAAATAAACAAACAAACATAGGAAATCGTTGGGAATGAGATGAACATTCTCTTTAGATAGAAAGTTTTTTATTGTAATCAAATTTTACAAATGTCAGTGGCACAAATTGCAGCTCATTCTAAACATCGCTGATGGTCCAAGTTAATTCACAAACAAAAGTATTGGTAAAAGATTCGTCTATGTCCCAAGAAAATATGTAAAAAATCTGGTGCAGATCGAGCAAAGGCATTAAAAGTTAATAAAGAATGTTAATTAAGGAGTGTGCAGATTCTCGTGTAGTCTATATTTTCATCTGTATCTCAGAAAAGATTTTATTATATAAAATATAATAAAAAACTTAAAAGAATTCTGTCATTTATATACAGTAACTTACTAGACAAAAAATCTCAAAACCTATATTTGAAAAAAATCGGGGGATGAAATTTGACACGATTCCAATATTATCTCTTGTTATGTATAGGCACATAAGAACTACAAAAGTAAAAATAAGACATTATTTTATGAATATTCTAGTTTCAAGTCATTAGGCTTGTATTAATAGTTTAAAAGTAATCGCAAAACAATGGTCATATGAAATGTTAATTTTTAAAAAATAGGCTATAATTTTATAAATACCAAATATTATTAAGTAAAACCTTCAAAAAGACTAGATAAGAGATTAACAGATCTTGAAAGAACACAGACTCTTTCTAGATTTTCCTGTAGCTTGGTGTGACCAAAATCTCTCTTGGCGTAAGTCTAGTGGAAAAAATCCTAAATTTGCGATTGTATAGATCCAGAAGAATCCAACAAACTTATTCAAAATTTAAGACATTTGCAGTACTCTCCGCGAACACTAAATATTTTAAATTGTATCCAAATCGGTTCGTTGGTCTCGGAGATATTAATGGTCAAATTTGACACTTTAACTTTAGACGTGTGGCTGAGGTTATAAATATTACACAATCGAATGAGTATTCATTAACGATAATACACATTTACTGTTACCACAAATTAGATTTGAGACTGAAGAAGTGTTGAGTTGTTATTTATGAATGATAAATTGAATTTCGTTGACATTTCGAAATTGATATTTATTGGAAAGAAAGTTTTCATTTTTTTTTGTACAAAAATTAAATTCAAATAATAATAATTTATATATTGATTACTGCAGGAACAGGACGAAACCGATTCAGAAGTGGCCAGAGCATCCGAAATTCTCGTTGACACGAGAAAGAAAAGTTCGGCAGAGATAAAGGAACAAAAGAAATCGCCTGATTCCGATACTCCGCCAGCTTCACAATAACCTACGAATGTTCAATATCGATTCATTTTCCATCCAGTTTTTAAAAATTTGAACGAGAGATTTTCAAACTGTTTTTTTTTTTTCACGCAAAAGTGATGTAAATCGCCTCTAAATTCGACATTTAAGACGAATTGAACTTAATGATTTCTGCAATTATTTGGCAAAATTTCGTGAAAGAAAAGAATTAATTCAAAAAACATGAACTTTATTTTTATTGGACATTAAAATACGTTTACTTCTTTAACAATAATTTCGTCACGTCATTATCGTAATTTGAATATTATCGTATTGATCTTGCCTGATTTATTTATCCATGTGATCCACGTGTCAGTATGAAGTTAATATACGTCAATTTTGTAATAGTGCTTTCAATTAAAAATGTGGAATGGGAGTCGTAAATGGCTTTAAAAATTAAGTAGTTTACGCTATTTGTGGTAACATAAAGACCAGTAAAACGAAATTTCACCTAAATTGGACAGAAACAGTAGGAGTTACAGAATGTTCACTTATACATATATAAACAGATTTACGCATTTATATTAAAATATTACAATTTCTTTATATTATGAGTAAATACTCTATTGTGATTTGAAAGATTTTCGTACTGTCTTTCTTTAGTAATACACACTTTAATATTGTTTTTATGATTGACGTTGCCATGCGGATTTTGCAGACCTTGAGAAGGCCATTTCTTAATTTCACGTTGATAAAGCAAAGATAAATTGTATGTACAACGATAACACATTCTAAATCACTTTCTAAACACTCATTAAATCATTACTTCCAATTAAATAATAGAACGTCACGTAGTCACTATGGAAACATTTTTGTAAAGTTGTTATAGAAATCACGCGATGAGGCTATTTTTTAAAATTTATACTTTTTGTTTCACGAAGGCTGCGAGGGGACTTAAAAAGAAAAAAAAATCAAAGAATATTCATCTTTCGTTTTGAAAACGAAAGTTATTTAAGTCTCAGAGGAAAAAAAAAACTTTTTCCATTATATTAGCGGAGGATGAGTGCATTTCTCTTTCCGGAGTCGTCTCAATTTCCAAAGAACTGTGAAATGTGTCAATTAGAACTACAACTAAAAATTCACTATTGGTAAAAAAAGACAACGTGGAACTCGAGGAACAGAGAGGTGGTCGAGTGTCCGCGTGTGTGTGAGTTACATAAAATTCACACACACGTACAATGCATGCTTTTATATTAGTAATATTCCGGGCTTTAGATTTTTATATTATCTATAAAAAAAGCGCTTGGACAATTTATGCGAGAAAATAAATACTACGTAAAAGAAACGAAATTTAGAATCCTTAATACATAAACTTATTTGATATTGTAATACATATGTACAATAATAGACGTTTCAAAATAAAGAAAATAACAATTTAATTTACAATGTTTCACAAAGTATAAATTATAAAACTAAAAATTACTAAATTTAGTTCAGTTAAATCACTACATCCATTTACCTTTTTATAAGATGGTAATCATTAACGGAATATCACAAACTATAAATTCTATGCCAGGAAATTAAAAAGAAATATTAGGGAAACGAAGATTTACCATAATTACGGTTATGAAATTATGAGTTTTTTTCAAGGAACTTTTATGACATTTCTTTGGCCCACCCGTAAAATCATAACACTAAATATTTTTCATGTCGGAAATCAATAACAGCTAAACACCGGTGAATTCCCATGTAAACGGGAATAAGCTGAATTTCATATTAAAAAATGTCAACGTTGATGTGATGACTGTTTAACCATTTAGTATAGAAGTTGTATTAAAAGCATATAGAGTTGGAAAATTATCCACTTTGCTTTTTTCCATAAGCAAATTCATGTAGAAATTAATTATTACATTATTAAACTAATTAAGTCCCGCAAGTGTCTTCGTATCTCTGCGTGCAACGGACAGACGAAAAGCTTCGGCTAAAACTTCATCTGGAGGATTTGGTCTTAAAGCATCATCAACTTCCACATTTATTTCGGATGTTAATTCTGGATAACCATTTAACTGATTTCAGCTTCAAGAGGTTTTTCTTTTAAAACTGCTTGCGTTTTTCTCTTAAAAAGTTTTTGTTTTTATCTTTTCCTCTGCAATTGCATACATTTCTTCCCTCTTCTCTCGAATTGATCGCGTTAATTCTTTTTGATATCTTATCTTTTTCTTCTCTTTTTCATCTCACCTTTCTATTGACTGTCTAAGTTTTTACATCCAATTTTCATTTAAAAAATGGTTTTTTTTGTATTGCAAGGAGAGAGTAAATGCTTTTACAAGGAGAGAGAGTAAAGGCTCTTTCTCTATATATTTAAAAATATCTCATTTATAAGACTCTGAAAGAAAAACCGTAGAAAATTAAGTGTTTAAAACGGAAATGAAACACAGGAAATGTTTCGTTTACATTTTCTATGAATTGTGCAAAAAATATTTTCATCCATTAATTGAAGTTTTTACAATGTCACGTTTAACACTTGAGGTTATTATGTATCAATCGACCCACTCGACAGCAATAATTTTCTTGGCCACAAAGTAGAATGTTTGGAAGAATGATATATAGCTCGAATGGTTTTTATATGGTGGGAATGAATTTACTGTATTAAAAGAAATAAACGATTCTGCTGGATTTGAAAATAATATGCGAATTTCGGTCGGATGGCCCTTAAAAGTGTTCTACACTATTCTTTCTGTTTATACATGGCAAGAGATTAGTGACTTAATTCGAAGTGTAAAGTATTAAGTGCTATTCTGGTCTTATTAAACATCTCACAAAGTACTGTTCTTATTTATTAAGCGAATATATTTGCGCAAACTGAGAAAGTAAATTTGGTAAATCGTTCTTATACTTCCTACGAAAGGTTTTTTTTTGCTAATTCCGAGAGCAAAAATCAGTTAACTCATTTCAATTTATAAATTTTACGTTTAAAAAATAAAAGATTAAGTTAAGGTTTTATATGATAAAACGGAGTAACATATTTTAAACACATTTCGGTTTCAGAAATATTTCATATTTATTATTATTAATACAAAATCTTTTCCTAAAATAATGATTGTTGGAATATATAACAATTACAACTATTCTCGGAATTCCGTTTATTGTATATGTCATATTTTATAGTCTAACAATTATCCTTTTCTAGATTTCATTTCCTATTATATTACTTTTTCGGCTGTTATATATAACAGAGGAAACGTTTGTAGAATGGTAAAAACGTTTGCCCCATATTTAGACTTTCTGAGAGATTTGCTTAAAACATTCAACTCAAAAAACCCCAAAATGGCAGCTCAAGAAGTAGATCACGCGTGTCCTGATCTTCTTATATAGACCTTGCAACAGTCGAAAGCGCGGCCATTTTGGAACCATAAGTAATATTAACCCTTATTACTTTAACTACGATTACTAAAATTGAAGTTCATAATTTAAGAATTAAATTATAGTGGTAGAAAATAATATAAAAGTATTTATAATATTTATACTCGTACAATTTCAAAAGTATTTTCTGTAATAATTTGTTTTGACTTAACGGATATTTTGATATTATTGACGACAAAAGTTTAAAATCATTGATTTCCTTACTTGTCCATTATTTTTGTTTGACGGAGTTGAATTGTTTGGACCACGTGGCATGAAAATTTTGTGAAGGTCCTGATGAGAATGTGCAGACAACTGAACGTGTGAAAGAAGACCACTGAGTCAAAACCGTTTACACGTGCAACTATCTATGTTGCTGACGTCGACGGACACACACCATTTGTATGTTGT